>NC_088107.1:300000-421075 GCF_036370855.1 Dromaius novaehollandiae
ATGGGGGGCGATGGGGGCAGCGGGGGGTGATGGGGGGCAATGGGGGCAGCGGGGGGGGGCCCCGGCCCGGTCCCCACGGGGTCGGCGCCCATGCTCCGTGCCAGCGCCGCCGCGTAAGCGCCCTGGCAGCTCCCGTCTGCTGCAGATTAAGACCGGGCACTTCGACGAGCGCTACGTGCTGTCGTCCCGGGTGCGGACGGGGCGCAGCATCCGCGGGCTGAGCCTGCCGCCGGCCTGCACGCGGGCCGAGCGGCGCGAGGTGGAGAAGGTGGCGGTGGAGGCGCTCAACGGGCTCGGGGGCGACCTGGCGGGCCGCTACTACCGCCTCGGCGAGATGACGGACAAGGAGCAGCAGCAGCTCATCGACGTGAGTCCGCGCGGCGCCCCGGGGGCGGGACCCGCCCCGGCCCTGGCCCCGCCGCCCCCCGGGACCCCCCGCGAGCGCCCACCCGCTGCTTCCCTCCCAGGACCACTTCCTCTTCGACAAGCCCGTGTCCCCGCTGCTGACGGCGGCGGGAATGGCCCGCGACTGGCCCGACGCCCGCGGCATCTGGTGAGCGCCCGCCCGGCGCGGCTGGCACGGGGCGGGGGGCGAGGGCGGGGGTCCCGCGGCCTGAGCGCGGCCTGAGCGCGGCCCTGCGCCCAGGCACAACAACGAGAAGACCTTCCTGATCTGGATCAACGAGGAGGACCACACGCGCATCATCTCCATGGAGAAGGGCGGCAACATGAAGCGCGTGTTCGAGCGGTTCTGCCGGGGCCTGAAGGAGGTGAGCGCCCGCCGCCCGCGCCCCCGGCCCCGAGGACGGACGGACGGACGGACGGACGGAGAGATGGGGCCGCGCGGGCCCTTGCCCGGCTGGTCCCTGCGTGCTTCCCCGGGGCCGCGTGCCCGGGGCCGGCAGAGCCGGGCTGAGCGGCTGCTCTTGCCGCGACCCAGGTGGAGCGGCTGATCCAGGAGCGGGGCTGGGAGTTCATGTGGAACGAGAGGCTGGGATACATCCTGACCTGCCCGTCCAACCTGGGCACGGGGCTGCGGGCCGGCGTCCACATCAAGCTGCCGCTGCTGAGCAAGGTAGTTACCGCCGCGGGGCCTGCGGGGAGCCGGGGCCGGGGGAGCGCAGCCCGGCGGGGGGGGGCAGCCAGCGGGGAGCCGGCACTGGGTCTTGCCCAGGGTCACTGGGAAGCAGCGCTATCTCCAGCCGTTGTCCGGGCTGCACCTCTGTCCACAGCTGGAGGTGGCCGGGACCCAGACGTGGCCCTGGGGCTGCTCGCGGCAGGGCTCCCCGCACCCCTCCCCTTGCTGGCGGGTCCCGCCGGCCCCCGGGGCCGCCCCGGGGAGCAGCCGGCTGCAGAGCCCCCGTCCCCTTGCCGCTGGTCCCGGCGAGCGCCGACACCCCTTTTTCCCCGGGCACCAGGACAGCCGCTTCCCCAAGATCCTGGAGAACCTCCGGCTGCAGAAGCGTGGGACGGGCGGGGTGGACACGGCCGCCACCGGCAGCGTCTTCGACATCTCCAACCTGGACCGGCTGGGCAAGTCGGAGGTGGGCGCTGGGCAGGGCCGCGTCCGGGTGGGGAGGCTCGGGAGCGCGTGCACGCCGGGCGCCCGCACCGGAGCAGCCGTGGGGCGGCACGTTGGGGGGTCTGGGCGCTGCACCCCTTGGTGTGGGGGGCTGGTGGGGGTCTGGGCACTGCACCCCTTGGTGTGGGAGGCTGGTGGGGGTCTGGGCGCTGCACCCCTTGGTGCGGGGGGCCGGCGGGGTGTCTGGGCGCTGCACCCCTCGGTGCCGGGGTCTGGGGCCAGTGGGGGTCTTGGCGCTGCACCCCTTGGTGTGGGGGCCTGGCAGGGGGTCTGGGCACTGCACCCCTCGGTGCCAGGGTCTGGGGCCAGTGGGGGTCTTGGCGCTGCACCCCTTGGTGTGGGGGCCTGGCAGGGGGTCTGGGCACTGCACCCCTCGGTGCCGGGGTCTGGGGCCAGTGGGGGTCTGGGCGCTGCACCCCTCGGTGCGGGGGTCCAGGGCTGGTGGGGGTCTGGGCGCTGCACCCCTTGGTGTGGGAGGCTGGTGGGGGTCTGGGCGCTGCACCCCTCGGTGCGGGGGGCTGGTGGGGGTCTGGGCGCTGCACCCCTTGGTGTGGGAGGCTGGTGGGGGTCTGGGCGCTGCACCCCTTGGTGCGGGGGGCTGGTGGGGGTCTGGGCGCTGCACCCCTTGGTGTGGGAGGCTGGTGGGGGTCTGGGCGCTGCACCCCTCGGTGCGGGGGGCCGGGCGGGCACGGTGCCGGTGCGGCTCAGCCGCAGAGCGGCCGGGGCCCGACGGGACACGCGTGCTCCCGGCGCAGGTGGAGCTGGTGCAGCTGGTGATAGACGGCGTGAACTACCTGATCGACTGCGAGCGGCGGCTGGAGAAGGGGCAGGACATCCGCATCCCCTCCCCGGTGCCGCAGTTCCGGCACTGAGCCGGTCCGGAGCGGCAGGACCCGGCTCCTCCCCACCGCTTGCGCCAGCGCCGTGCCCCGCATGCTGCTCTCCTGTAGCCCTCGAGGCCTCGTGCCAGCCCCCATAAACCTGCGCTGCTGCAGCCACGGCCCGTCTGCTCCGCTCCGCTCCGTATCCCGCCTCCGAGCGCCGCCCCCCCGGGCCCCCGGCCCCCCGGCCGCGGACAGGCCCCGCGCGGGTCTGGGCCTCCTGCCCTGCCGCCCCGGCACCTCCGCCGAGCCCAGGGGGCCCCGGGGCCGGGGGCAGCGGGGAGCTGGGAGCCGCCGGCCGGGCTGGGAGCAGGCGCGAGTGGGGCGCACGCTGCGGCAGGCGGGGAGCCGGGCTGGGAGCCCTCACAGCTTTATTGCCGGGTGCTCACAGAAAGCTGCGGGGCAGGCAGAGGAGGAGAGCCGCGGCGAAGCCGGCCTGGGGGCTGGCCCCGCTCCTGCCTGCAGCAGAGAAAGCCGCGTCGGAGCCGCGCCGGAGCGGGAAGGGGCTAACGCCGCCGCCGCGGTGTGCGCACACGCACGCACACACGTGCATGCACACACAGATGCATGCACACACACGCATGCACCCGCACACGCACGCACACACGTGCATGCACTCACAGATGCATGCACACACACGCACGCACACACACACACATACACACGTGCATGCACACACAGATGCATGCACACACACGCACACACATACACACGTGCATGCACACACAGATGCATGCACACACACGCATGCACCCGCACACACATACACACGTGCATGCACACACAGGCGCATGCACAGCTCTGTGCAGGGCTGGCACAGTCCGCTGTCGTCCCCCCGAGCTGCTCGGGGTCTGGGCTTAGGGCAAGAGGCAGCAGCGGGGAGCGAATCTCGGCTGCGCAAGGTGGGACGAGACGGGGACAAGGGGGAGCGCGGGCCGGGCCGCAGCGGGGCCGGGCTCCCCGCGGGCAGCACTCCGGGTGCGGGGCACCACGCGGCGCCAGCCGGCCCCCTCCCTGCTCTGGCGCCCGGCTCTCGGCCGGGGAAGGGCGAGGTCTGCCGCTGCCCCTTGCCAGAGCGGGTCCGCGCCCCAGGGAGCCGGGCCTCTGAGCGCGGCCCCGCGGCGCAGGAGGCGAGGGGGCCCCGGGGCTGCCGCAGCGGGGGGGCCGGGCCCACGCGGCGACGGGGGCAGACGCCGCCCTGCTCTCACCTTGGCTGTGCGGGGCCGCCCCCCCCTCGCACTGGGCGCTGGCCAGGGCCCGGCGCTGGGCGCCGCTGAGCCTCCGGCGCTGCTCGGGGGTGACGGCCGAGGCCTGGGCGCTGGAGAGCGTGAGCAGCTGGGCCGGGCCGAACACCACCTGCCAGGAGAGCCCCCGGCCGGGGCCTGCGTCGGCCGGCAGGGCCCATGTGCGCGGCCCCCCCGCCGTGCCCGCATCGCCCGCGGGAGGGACCCGGCCGCCCGGCCACCCAGCCCAGCCGGGGCGCCGCTCGGTCGGCTGCGGCGGGACGGCTCGCGGGGGGAGCGCGGGGGGAGGGACTCACTGCGAACTTGGGTGCCGGGATGGCAGCGAGGGCTCGCGGCGTGAGCGCCCAGATCTGCTCGGGGACCAGCGCCGAGAGGACGACGTCGGGGAGCCCGGCTGGGCGCGGGGGGCAGCAGTCGGGGCCGGGCCAGGGCGGACCGCCCCGGCCGCAGGGCACGGCTGCCGTCCCCCCCTCACCTGCCAGCGTCCCGATCTCCGCGAAGATTTCCGGCCCCCAGGCGCCGGCCGGGCCGAAGGCTGCGCCGGAGGTGAGACGAGCGGCCAGGGCCTCCATCTGCTGCTCCGAGCAGCGCAGGCTCAGGGCGCCCAGGAAAGGGGCCGCCTTGCTGCGGGGCAGCGGGGACCATTGCACCCCGAGCAAGAGCTCGGCCCCACGCGCGGCGCGGAGCGGCAGCCGTGCCCACGCGCCCTGCAGCGCCAGGCAGGGCCGGCGACGCCGGGAGCCCTCCGCTCCGCTCCCGGTGCCGGCGCACGGCGCTGAGCCCCCCGCCCCGCGGCGCACGCACCCCAGCTCCCCGGCGTCCAGGCTCCGCATCTCCGCCGCCCGCAGCCCGCAGAGCAGGTGCCCCAGCGCGACCAGCTCCGGCAGCGCCAGGTCCCCCGCGCGCGCCCCGCGCTGCCGCAGGAAGCTGGACGCCACGGCCCGCATCTGCCGGAGCGCAGCCCGTCACGGGCACCGCGGGGGGGGCCCGGCCGCCCGGCCCGCGCCCGGCTGGGCCTCACCTGCCCGGCCGACCAGCCGTCCAGGTCCCCCAGGGCGGAGAGGGCCCCCCAGTCGGGGAGCGGCAGCCGCCGCAGCTCCGGCTCGCCCAGCTGGGTGGCCAGCCGGCCCAGGAGCAGCGCCGGGGCTGCCTGCGGTGCCGCCGAGCCGCCCCACAGCTGCACGGCACCGGCGGCGCCCGCTGAGCCGCCCGCGGCCACCGCTCCGCCGGCACCGCGCCGGGAGACGCCGCCCGGGGCACCGGCACCGGCACCGGCAGCTGCGGCCAGCACGGCCCCCGGCCCAGCGCCCGCGTCCCCGGCTGCCGCCCCGCCGCCCCGTCTCACCCGCCTGGCCTGGCGCAGGACGGCCCGGAGCTGGTCGGGGCGCAGAGCCGGGTCCCGGGCGAGCAGCCCCAGGCAGCGCTGGAGCTGCGCGGGGTCCATGGCGCCGAGCTGGGCCGCGCTCCAGGCCGCGGGGAAGGTGGCGCGCAGGTCGGCGCAGCTGGGCACGGGGGCTGCGGAGCGGCGGGGAGCGAGGCCTGGCCCCCGCCCCGGCCCCAGCAGCACCCGCCGGGGGGAGCACGGGCCAGCGCGGGGGGGACGGAGCCAGGGACGCGGGGCACAGGGACACGGGGCCAATGCCGGGGGATGGCACCAGGGACGTGGGGCACAGGGACACGGGGCCAATGCCGGGGGATGGCACCAGGGACGCGGGGCACAGGGACACGGGGCCAATGCCGGGGGATGGCACCAGGGACGCGGGGCACAGGGACACGGGGCCAATGCCGGGGGATGGCACCAGGGACGCGGGGCACAGGGACACGGGGCCAATGCCGGGGGATGGCACCAGGGACGCGGGGCACAGGGACACGGGGCCAATGCCGGGGGATGGCACCAGGGACGTGGGGCACAGGGCACACGGGGCCAATGCTGGGGGACGGCACCAGGCACGAGAGCACAGGGCCAGCCCTGGCTGGGATGTCCCGGGGCCGTGGGGCAGCCTCAGGCAGGACGGCACCCGGGGCGTGGGGCACGGGCGCGGGGTGTGCGAGCAGAGCCTGGGGCAGCCCCGGGGGGGCTCTGGGGACACGAAGGGCCGGAGCGGGGCGGGAGCGGGGCGGTGCAAATGCGGCCTCACCTCGGCGGCCCGGCCCGTCGGCTCCCACCAGCGGGGCCACCAGGGCTCGCTGCGGACTGGGGCCGGGGCCGGGGCCGGGGCCGGGGCCGGGGGGGTGGCAGAGGCGGCCCAGCTCGCTGCGGTCCCAGTCGCGCTGGCTCTGCAGCAGCTGCTCCACGGCGGCGGGGCTCAGCAGGTCCTGGGGCGGGGGGCGGGGGGCGGTGAGCGGGGCGGGGGGCGGTGAGCGGGGCGGGGGGCGGCGGGGGCGGCGCTCACCCTGGGCAGGGCGCGCAGGCTCCGCGCGGGCAGCAGGAACACGAGCCGCCCCAGCAGCTGCAGGGCGGGCGGGCGCCAGCGCGGGGGCGGCCTGCGGGGGGGCGCGGTGAGGGCGCGGTGAGGGCGCCGCCGCCCCCCCGGCCCGGCCCCCCCGACCCCCCCGGCGCCGCCGCCTACCCGAGGCCGCGCTCCGCCAGCAGCAGCCGCCCCAGCTCGCGCGCCGCCCCCGCGCCCAGGCAGGTGCCCTGCAGCTCCGGCAGCCGCGGCAGCAGGCTCTCGGGCGCCAGGCGCGCCGCGCCCCCCCGGCCCACGAACCCCACCAGCGGGCCCAGCGCGTCCAGCGCCGCCGCCCCCAGCGCCCCCGCCGCGGGGCGGGGCCGGGGGCGGGGCCGGGGGCGGGGCGCGGGGGCGGGGCCCCCCGGCAGGGCGCGCAGGGCGCGGCGGGCCAGGGCGGCGCGGCGGGCGGGCGGCAGCGCCACCAGGCGGCGGGGGTGGCGGCGCGCGCGGTCCAGGGCCGGCCGCAGCGCGGCGCCCGGCAGCGTCTCCAGCAGCGGCGCCCTGCGGGACCGAGACCGCGCTGAGGGGCGGCGGCCGCGGGGCGGGGGCCGGGGGGGGGGCCGGGGCCCGGCACCTACGGTAGCTGCAGCAGGAACTCGGGTCCCAGCCGCGCCAGCTCCTCCGCGGCGAGCGGCGGCCGCCGCCGCACCTCCTCCTGCACGCAGCGCCGCTGCGGACACGGCGCCGTGAGCTCGGGCAGCGCCGCGCCGGGCGCCCCGGGGCCGCGTCCTTACCAGGCTGGCGGGCAGGGCGCGGGGGCGCGCGTAGAGGCTCCCCAGAGCCCCCAGCAAGTCCTGGCGGCCCAGCTCCTGCAGCGCGGCGCAGCTCACGCCCACCTCCAGCGAGCCCAGGGCGCTGCACGGCCGCGGGGTCACACGGTGCCTCCGCCATCGCTCGGGACTGCGCTACCCGCGTCCCCGGGGAGACCTGCTCAACCCCGCCCTGCCCGGGGCCCCCGCCCTGCGCCCTGCACCCTGCCCGGGACACCCAGCCCCTGCCCCTGCCCCTGCCCCTGCCTGGTGCACCCACCCTGCCCCTGCCCAGGGCACCCACTCTGCACCCTGCCCGGGGTACCAGCCCCTGTCCAGGGCACCAGCCTCTGCCTGGGGCACCCGCCCTGCACCCTGCCCGGGGAAGCAGCCACTGCCCGGGGCCCCCACCCTGCACCCTGCCCGGGACACCCAGCCCCTGCCCCTGCCCCTGCCTAGGGTACCAGCCGCTGCCTGGTGCACCCACCCTGCCCGGGACACCCAGCCCCTGCCAGGGGCACCCGCCCTGCACCCTGCCCAGGGCACCCACCCTGCCCCTGCCCAGGGCACCCACTCTGCACCCTGCCCGGGGTACCAGCCCCTGTCCAGGGCACCAGCCCCTGCCCAGGGCACCCGGCCTCTCCCGGCTCCCCGCCCCCCGTGGGACCCAGCCCCGGCCCCGGCTGGGCCCGGCCGGCGGCTCTCACCCGGTGGCGCGGAGGCTGAGGTTGGCGCCGGCTCCCAGCTCCCTCCACAGCAGCTGGGCCTGCGGAGGGGCGGCGGTGGGAGGCGGGCGGGGGGGGCGGGCCGCCCCGCGCAGCCCCGCGCCCAGCCCCTCACCTGCCGCGGGGACCAGGGCAGCCGCGGGGCCCACGGGGCGTCCCGCAGGGCCTGGGCGCCCGGCCGCAGCAGCCGCAGCGGCACCAGGGGCAGCAGGCAGTCCGGCCAGCCGTCCGGGGGCCGCTCCCGCCGGGGGCCCTGGGGAGGCGGCGGGCGCCGGGGTGGGCGCTGCGGGGCGGCCGGCCCCGGCCCCGGCCCCCTTCGCCCGCGGTACCTGCAGAGCCTGCAGCAGCGCGGCCGTCTGCGCCGCCGAGAGCAGCGGCAGGGCTGGCCCCAGGCACGCGCAGCCTCGGCGCTGCAGCGGGGCCAGCGCGGCCGCCAGGGACGCGGGGCCCAGGCCTGGCAGCAGCGCGCACAGCCCGTCCGCGTCGCCCGCCGTCACCTGCCGGGAAACGCGCCGGCCTGGCTCCGCAGCCGCGCCGCAGCGGGACCGCGCTGGGCCGGGCTCCTCGCCCCGGGGAGAGCGGAGCAGGGCTGCACGCGGCGCTGGGGCACAGCACCCACGGCCCGTCCCCTCCCGGCTCCCGGGCTGCGGGGAGGCAGAGGCACCCGGACACTCACGTTGCCCCTCTGGACGGCCCGCGCGAGCAGGAAGGATGCCTAGAGGGAAGGACGAGGCGGCGGGCTGGGCCGCGGGGCCCCGCAGGGTTTGCACCGGCAGCCCGGCAGGCAGCCAGGCCGGAGGCTGCCGGGGCTCCCGACGGTGCTCCGTGCCCGGGAGCGTGTCCCCTGCGCGGGGAGCGCGGCCGCGCCGGGCTCACCTGGGCGCGCGTCAGCTGCGCCGGCCGCAGCGCGGGCAGGAGGGCGTCCAGCTGGGCGGCCGACAGGCGCCCCAGGAAGCCCACCCCCATCTCGGGGAGGACGCCCCTCCACGCTGGCAGCTCCCCGGGGCCCACCGTGGCCAGGCCGGCGGAGCGCAGCAAGTCGGCCAGGGCGAGCATGACCTGCTGGCGCGGAGCGGGGGGCCGTGAGCCTCGGGCTGGTGGGCAGCTCGCCCCGCGCCTGTCCCAGGGCCCAGGCGGGTCAGCGGGGGAGGAGACGGAGCCGACCGGGGCCCGGCCCCGACACGCTGCCTGGCCGGAGGCGCTGCGCTGGCAGCCCCGCTGGTGCCGGCACGTCAGGGTCGGGCCCCGCCGCGAGCCGGGGCACGGGGGGCTGCAGCGGCGCGGGGCCCATTCGCGCGGTGTCCTGCAGCCGGTGCATCCCCCCGCGCGGCCGGCTCACCCGCCCGTGCTGCTGCAGGGTCCCTGCGGCCGCGCACGCCAGCAGGCTCTGCTCCGCCGGCCCCCGGGGGTCCCGCAGCCACGCCAGCTCCTGCAGCTCCTCGAGGCTCAGGAAGCAGGCGAGGGCCCCCAGCCTGCACAGAGCGGCCGTCAGCGGGCAGAGCCTGCGCGGCACGAAGCCGGCGAGGGCAGCCGCGAGCCCCTCCCTGCCGCTGCGCCCCGGCGAGGCCACGTGCAGGGGACCGCGGCCCCTCGCCCGGGGCGGCGGGGCGCAGCTCGGGCACGGCTGGGCCGGTGCTGGCAGCGCCCGGTCACGCTCACCTCCGGGCTGCCTTGGGGCCGGCCTCACGGCTCCCGTTCACCAGGCTGCGTGCCACGTGGCGGCCCTGCGCCGGCCCCAGCCGCAGCAGCTGCCAGCCGGCCCCCAGCCCCCAGACCTGGGCAGGCGCAAAGGGGTGAACGCACGGAGGGAGCCTCGGCCGGGGTCTCCCGACCAGTCCAGGCTGGGCACGTGGGGCGCCCAGACGGAGGGCTGCGGGGTCGGGGAGCGCGGGGTTCCTGGGTGCGGGGGTGCAGGGTTGGGCATGCAGGGTCCCAGTTCCCTGGGGCAGGGGCAGGAGCGGCAGGTCTCAGCCCCAGGCAGGGTCGGGGGTGCAGGGTCCTGGTCCCAGGACAGGGTCAGGGGTGCAGGGTTCCTGGGTGCGGGGGTGCAGGGTTGGGGGTGCGGGCTCCTGGCCCCAGGCAGGGTCGGGGGTGCAGGGTCCTGGCCCCAGGACAGGGTCAGGGAGTGCGGGGTCAGGGATTGCAGGGTTCCTGGGTGAGGGGGTGCAGGGTCGGGGAGGGCAGGGTCCCAGTTCCCTGGGGCAGGGGCAGGAGTGGCAGGTCCCAGCCCCGGGGCAGGGTCAGGGGTGCAGGGTCCCGGTCCCAGGCAGGCTCGGGGGTGCGGGTCCTGGCCCCTGGGCAGGGCTGGGGTGAAGGCGTGCTGCCTGGGCGCCCGGCGCGGGAAGCCAGCCGGAGCCGGGGTCTCGCGTCCCACCTGCTGCGGCGTGAGCTGCAGGAAGCTGCTCAGCGGCACGTGGGGCAGCAGCGGCAGGACGGCGCGGAGGAAGCCAAGGGGCCAGGTGGGCACAGCCCCGAGGAGGGGGGCCTGCAGCAGGAGCCTGGCGAAGGCGGCTTTCTGCCTCGGCGTCAGCTGGGCGCTCTGCGTCCGCAGGGCCGTGAGGCTGTGGGGACAGGGAGCCCGGGCACGGCACCACCTCCGTCACACACGCGCCCCACAGAGACCCGGGCCTGGGGCACTTAGGGGGGGTCTGCGTGGCTGGTGCGTGGCCGGCTGGGCCGGGTGTCTGCCGGGGCAGGGCTGCACGGCGCAGGGGCTCTGCGGGGACGGGGCAGCTCGCGGCGCAGGACGGGGCAGGGCCGTGCCACGCGTGCAGGCGGCTCGGACGCAGCTCTGCTTACACGGTCTCGTTGGCCAGGAGGGCCGGCGGGAACCTCGCGATGTCGGACACAGCCATGAAGGGGATGAACGGCGACAAGTCGACAAACAGCTGTGGGGTGAGATGAGGAAACCTGCGGAGCAGCAGCGAAGCCAGAGACTGCAGCGCTTCCTCTCTGGATGGCAGCACCTGCAAAGCTGCGGTGAGCCTGAGCTCCGGCAGGGCACAGCCCCACGCGCCAGCACGGGCCCAGTGCTGCTGCGGTGCGTCTGGCCCGGCTGTGGCCCCAGGGGAGCACCCCCAGCATGGACCTTGCACCCCCCTAGCATTGGCTTTGCACCCCTGTGCCTGTGCTCTGCACCCACAGCATGCAGGCTCTACATCCCCATGCTTGGGCTCTGCAACCCCAGTGCCTGGGCTCTGCACCCACAGCGTGCAGGCTCTGCATCCCCACACGTGGTCTCTGCAACCCCAGTGTCTGGGCGCTGCACCCGCAGCGTGCAGCTCTGCCCTCCCCGTGCCTGGGCGCTGCACCCGCAGCGTGCAGCTCTGCGCCCCTGGGCCTGGCCCAGCCCCTCTAACCACATCCACTTGCAGCCGGTGCCAGGAGCGATGCAGCAGGGCCAGGAAGCGCTGCACGGCCTCGCTCTCTGCTGAGAGCAGCAGCTGGTGAAGGGTCTCCCGCGGCAGCTGCAGGTACTCCTGCGGGGAGAGGCAGCTCCAGCCCTGCGCCCCCCTCCAGCACGGGGGCTGCGAGGACCGGGGCCACGGGAGGGGGGCGGGCAGGCGGCCCCCACGCCGCAGGATGCTCCGTGGCCCCGTGGGGGAGGCGGTACCTGCAGGAGCATCTCCAGCGCCGGGGTCCCCTCGTCCTCCTGGAGCAGGTCCCAGAGCACGGCCTGCCGGAGAGCGGGACCGAGCTCCGTACCCCTGCCCGGACCTTCCCCAGCGCCGGCTGCCCGGCAGGCAGGCAGCCCCGGGCCCGCGGCCACCCTGGCGACCGAGGGCCGCCCTCGCCAGCCCCCGCGGGCAGGGAGGGCTCCCCGGCACCCACAGCCGTCCCCGGCTAACTCACGCTGAAGCAGCTCAGCAGCTCTCTCCTGGCCGAGGCCGGCGGCTCCTGCCCCAGGTAGCGGCCCAGGGCCCGCAGGATGCTGCCGGAGGCGTTGGCCCGCAGCGAGCCCCAGAAGGACGTGTTGTCCATGAGGCTGGCGAGCAGCAGGGCCTCGCTCAGCGCCTCCCCGGCCGCCCCCGGCTCCGGCAGGGCCGGGAGGGAGCCGAGCAGGCGCAGCAGGTAGCGGGCGTGGGGCGCCCAGCCGGGCGGCTCCTGCGGGCAGCGCGCCAGCCGCGACGCCAGCCCCAGCAGGTAGGCAGCGGGGCCGGGGCAGAGCCCCGCGGGGCCCGGGGCGGGCGGCGGCAGCAGGGCCAGCAGCTGCTGCAGCAGGCAGCGCGCCCCGGGCCGGGTGCCGCGGCAGCTCTCCGGTGCCCCGGGCTGGGGCCGCCCCGGCGGCGGCGTGAGGGAGGCGCTGGCACCCGCCGGCTCCCCGAGGGTGCCGGGGCTGGCGGCCGGGCCGGCACAGAGCTCCTGCAGCGGGAGCTGCTGGGGGCCCGGGGTCTCCCGCAGGGAGACGTTGCCGCAGACGGCGGCGGCGAACTCGGCGGGGAAGTGCTCCCGGCAGGCCCGGGCCCACGCCGAGCCCCCGGAGAGGTACCAGCCCGCGTCCGCGCAGGCGGCCCCCGGGTGCCCGGGGCGCTGGCTGGGGCCCCTGGAGCTGTTGAAGAGGTTGCAGTAGAGGTGGACGGTGAAGTTGGAGACGCCGGGCAGCCCCGGGACGCTGTCGTTGCACACAGCCTCCAGGACAGGCGGCAAGAGCGAGGGCTCGCCCTGGGGCACAGCCGCTTCCCCGGGCACGGGCTGGAGGCAGCCAGCGAGGGGCGGCGGGGCCGGCAGTGCCCCAGCCGTGAAGCCCAGGGCCTGGGCGTCCCAGCTGACGTTGTGGTGGAAGCCCCTGCAAGGCAGAGACCCGTCAGCGCTGGCACTGCCCGCCGCCGTCCCCGCCCCGGGGGAAGCCTCGCCTGGGGCCCAGGTGCTTCAATACCCATGCGGCTCGTCCCGTCCCATCCCGTCCCGCCAGGACACGGAGCACCACACACTGCCCGTCCCATCCTGTCGGGGTGCTGAGCACCACGCGCTGCCCGTCCTGTCCCATTCCGCTGGGGCACCAACCACCGCGCACTTGCCCATCCCATCCCATCCCATCCCACAGGGATACTGAGCACTGCATACTGCCCATCCCATCCCATCCCACAGGGATACTGAGCACTGCCCGTCCCATCCCGTCCCATCCTACCGGGGCACTGGGTACCACGTGCTGCCCATCCCGTCCCATCCTACCGGGGCGCTGAGCACCGCACGGGCGGCCCCCCCGACTCACCACAGCAGGAGCTGCTGCAGGGTCCCAGCGGAGCAGCGTCCGTCCCCGTCCGGGCGCGGGACGCCGAGTGCCAGCGAGGCCTCGTGCACCAGGGCACCCCGCACGCGGGACACCCTCCTCCAGAGGCGGCCGTCGAGCCCGCGTCCCGCGTCCCGCGCCAGCCTCCGCCGCAGCACCTCCAGGGCCCTCCGCGCCGCCCCACGGGGTCCTGCGGCCCGGCCGGGCTCCTCCGCCCCGGCCTTCCCCGTCAGCGCCCCGGCCGCCCCCGGGCCCGGCGCCCCTGCCGCCAGCGCCTGCCCCAACGCCTCGGCCAGGCTGCCGAGCACCCGCCGGCGCGGCCGGGGCGCTGGGGACTGCTCCGCGCTGGAGAGGCTCCGCAGCCCGCGGAGGCGGCTGGGGAGCGCGTCCCGGTGCCGGCTACCCCGCAGGGAGAGCGGGCGCAGGAGGGTGGCAGGGGGCGGGGGGTCCCCGGGGGGCCCCTGCGGCTGCAGCGCGGGCCCCCACGGCTCGCCGCTCAGACACGGGCTGTCCCGGGACTCCAGGAGGGACGGGAGGTCCTGGGGCACGGTGCCGTCCCCCCCCGAGGCAGCTCCTGCAGGGCAGGGTGAGCGGGCTGACACGCTGCCCGGCGCAGCCCCCGCCAGCCGCCCGCCGCGGCGTCCGCGGGGTGCCCCCTCCGCTGCTCCGGCACTGCCTGCTCCAGCAGGGCCCCTCGGCCCCCCGGCTGCCGCTGCAGCCCCACACGAGAGGCCTCGTCCCTCCAGGGCTCCCCAGAGCTCTCCCGTCCTTGCCACGGCATTGCCGGCACCCAGCAGCCCCGCACCGGCGCTGCGCCTGCGCAGACCCTGCTCCTCCGCACCACCCCAGCTTTCTGCGCAGCTCCACGGCACTTCAGCACCCGAGACCACCCGCCCAGTCCCCAGAGCTGCCCGGGCACGAATCTCCCGTGGGTGCACCCAAGCTGGGGACCAGCCTGGCCCACAGTGCAAAACGGGCAGGGCAGCCTGCGCTGCAGAATGGGATCTCTGCCACCAGCAACCAGCGTCCAGCCCCTCTGCAGCATCCCGCTCCCACAAAGGGTGCAGGGGCCGAGCGCCCAGGGAGGACCCCGGGGCCCAGCTCCAGCTCTGCAGGGTCTGCAGGGCCGTGCGCACTCACCCCAACTGGGCTCCCACCACAACAGCAGCAGCAGCATCCAGGCGCGGTGAAGGCAAGTGCCCATTTCCGTGTCCCGCAGCCAGCGGGAGCCTCCGGCAGCCCCCACTGAGGAGCTGGAGACAGCCGCAGTTGCTGGAGCTCAGCTGCTGCCTTTCTGCAGCCCAGCCATTACCTGCCCTGGGAGGGATGAGCCTGGCGCGGGCTCACCTTACACTTTCCACTGGCAGAGAGGGAGGGACGTTCGGGGGTGCCCAGGAGCGCACGAATGACAGGGACAGACGTAAGAGGCCCCACGGGGCCTGCTGTGCCCTGGCCAGTGCTGGCTGGCTGCTGCAGGGGTGCCCACGCCGCCCAGGCCCAGGCCCATCCCATCTCACACCTCTGCAGACACAGGGCTCCAACCTTCCCCTCCGTTTCTGCGCCCCACAGACCCCGCTGAGGGGGAGCCGCACCACAGGTCGCTCCCCCAGCCCCAGCCCCAGCCCCAGCCCCGCACCATCCTGCTCACGGCATTTCCGCCGTCTGGCAGCGCAGCAGACAAGCGCGCCTGGCACCGTGCCGGGCCTGACCCCGACAGCCCGCGTCCCCAGGCCTGTAACCCGAGGCCGGCCCGGCTGCCTGCCCCTCTGCCGCCACAATGCCGGGGCCGCTGCATTATTGATGCCGGAACCGCCCGCCCAGTGCCACGCGCTGCGCACTAACGCATGAGCTGAAGCCACCGGATCTCAGCGGGCACCTGCTCGTGCCGAGGAGCCGGGCCGGACCGGCTGGGCAGCGGCCGGCGCGAGCTGCCCAGGACCCCGGCCGAGCCGCGGGCTGCAGGGCGGGACCCCCCGGGTGTGGTGTCGGGGGCACCAGGGCCAGGCCCCTCCCGGCTGTCCCGGGTCAGCAGCCGTCCGCGGGACGGAGCGGGATGGGACGGGACGGGACGGGCGGGCGGGCGCCCGCGTCGCTGGAGACCCCGGGGAGGCGCCGCGCAAGCAGAGGGACGGGAGGCAGCGGGTTTCTGCGTCTCCCTCTGGTTTTGCACAGTCTCGAGCCCTTCCAGCGTCGCTCCTCACTTGTCCTCCAGGTTCATCAGCGTCAGGACTGCAAGGAAGAGCAGAACCTGCTGCAGTTCCCGCTGGGGAAGCGGTGGTGATTTCCAGCAGCGCAGGTCACACCTGCCTTTGCGCACTGCCCAGCTGCGTGGTAGAGCCAAGTCCTGCCGAACAAGAGCCAGTCCTGCTGCGCCCAGGATGGCTGCAGCAAGCAGCGGTTCTCGGCCTGCACGCTTTGCTCAGCTCTGCAGGGACACAGTGCTCAGGGCGTGGGGCTGCACAGGCACCGGTGGGAGGCAGAAAGCAGAGCTGACCGGGCTCCGGACTGGCAGCTCAGGTTAAACTGCAGAACTGTCTGGAGCTACACGGGAAAGATGGCAGGACAAGGGAGCCACCTGCGTGCAGAAAGAGCTGGGCGGCTGGCGGACAGAGGTCCGCAGAGGTCAGCCCGCGCCCGGACTGTGCTGTGCGGGGTGTGGGAGGGCAGCGGTGGGGCTGGAGGGAGGCAAGACCCTGCGCTACAGGAGCCTGCTGCGGGGACGGCCACGCGGCCTGGGTCTGGCAGGAGGGAGTGCGCACTAACCGGCATACTTCTGCAGCTTCTTGCGGTCCTCCAGGTTATACTGCAATTTCTCCAGCAGCTCCAAGTAGCGGAAGAGAGAATCACGGGGCCAGACTACTTGTACATCTTCATTTTCATCGATCAGTCCCTGCAGGTTCTTGTGAATATACGTCTCCCAGTCCACTGACGGAGGCAAGGCCTCAGTGTCAGCGCTGGCAGAAGCCCTGTGCCCCCTCCGTGAGAGCAGCCCCCTGCTTTGTCCTGCAGCCTTCCTCCAGCCCTTCCAGAGCGGCGCAGACCCTCCCCTCCCGTCACTTGAGGAAGAACGTGGGCTGCTGCCTCTTGGCCCCCCCAGGCCTCCCGCCCCGGCTCAAGGTGTGGAGGCAGCGAGACTCACAGTCCTTGGGCAGCAAGTCCTTCGTGACGTGCTCCACCGGCAGCCTGAGTTCAGAGCTCGTCTTGGGTGGAGTGGGGGCTTTTCTGCCCAGCTCTGCCTCTGGGTCCGTCAACCTGCTGCAGGAAGGAAACCCAGAGGTGAGCACCGGCCCCGGCTGACCTCCAGCCATGTTCCTCCACCACCTGGCTTCTGTATTTGGATCTGAGCTACGACAAATCTAGCCTATCCAACAAATCTGCTCTGTTTCTGAAGTGGGGAAGGGGAAGAGACTCCTCGCACGTGGCTGGCACAGGGCTGGCTGCGTCCCCTGTCGCTGGGGCGATGGCACGGGGAGGAGCCCTGCAGTGCTCTGGTGCTGCTGTTCCCGCCCAGGTCCAGGATGTCCACGCTCACCTGGCAGAGCCACTGGGTGAGCTCTTGAGGCCTGTCCAGGACTGGCTGTGTCTCCTGCAGGATAAAAGCAGGGAGAACATCACTGGGTAAAGATCCTCCTTGTGCTGCAGCACCCACATGCTGTGGGAAGCATTTTTTGGCAGGGGATATGATGGGATGTTCTCATCTCTACCTTTCTCTAATTTGCATTTTAAATAAATCCACTTGCTTCTGGGTTTCTATCTGCTGCACTTCTTCCATCAGGTCACTCCGGATGGTTTTGAAATTACTCACTGGGAAGTAAAGTGATGAGTGCTGGGAAGGGCATCTTGGAAACACAGAGGGAAGGGGACTTGGATTTGTGGGCTTTCCCTAGGCCGCTCCGCCTGTGAGGAGGCTGCTTGGAAGGGGCTGTGTGCTGCACCCGTTGCCCGTATTGCTGCTGGGTGCTCTGGAGCACTTGGGAGGGTGGGGAGGCTCCCCAGCTCCTATGAAGGGGGAGAAACTGCAGCTGGGCCCTGGTCTCCAGGCTCCCCATCTGTGAGAGGTCCCAGGCTGAAGTGGACAAGAGAGTCAGACACGGCACCCCCCTCCCCTTTTAATTCCCTTGCCTTTGGTTGGGCCCTTGTCCCATGGGAACTAGCGGTGCCCGCTGTAGGAAAGGGCAGCACCCACCTCCGCCCTCCAAAGCCAGGTGCTGCCCTTGCGACGGAGCCGGAGTGGGCCTTGCTGGTGTTTGGACAAAAAACTACCGCGTGAGTTGCTTGGGGGGCCCTGCAGAAGGAGGCTGATGGCTGGGCCTGGCCCTGTGCTCACCCATGATGGCCACAATGATGTTCTTGAAGAGGAAGGACCCGATCAGCAGCCAGAGGATGATGTAGGTCCCACTGATGAACTTGTTCATATTGGGGATCTTCCAGGTGTCCTGGAGCAGGTCGTACCAGTGGTCCATGGTGAAGAGAATGAAGACAGTCACCACAGCATTCGAAAAGCTGCTGCAGAGCGAGAGCGGCTCTGTCGTGTGCGGTCTCTGTGCCCTCCTCTCCGCCAGCCGTGTGAGCTGGGGCAGGGCGACGCACGTCCCAGAAGAGCCTGGCTGCCGCGGTGTGCCCTGTCCTGTGTGCCCCGCTGCCCCGCTGCCCGGCTGCCCCAGGCTTCGCACAGCCTGCGCGCGGGAGACTCTGCGTGGGTATTTTAGGGTACAAGTGTTCTGTGCTGCCGAACGGGGGGCTGGGCACAGCGGGGCTCTAGCAGACCGTCAGAGACCTCCTGGGGGCTGGAACCCGTCCTCGTGGTGGAAGCGCGAGCGCAGCATGGCAGTGGAAGTTGTGAGGTTTTCCCCTCAGCCCATAAAGCACGGGTTTCCCTCCCCAGCACCACGCTGCCCTGCACCCACTGGCACCCCGCACGCGTGTGGCAGCTCCAGGCAGCCCTTCAGGCAGCCCGAGCTGCAGCAGCAGCCCTGTCTCCGACGCACACTGCCGAAGCATGGGTGGTGCTGGAGGCGAGACAGCCAAGACGTGTGGCACCGGGATGGTGCCAGCGCCTGGCGTCAGGGTCGCACGGCCTGGTCGCGCGCTGGAGACGGCAGCCGTGGGAGCCCAGGGCAGCAGGCAGAGAAGACGCTGCAAGGTGCAGGCTGGGCACCGGGTCTGCATGACAGAGGCTCTCTACCTGAAGTAGTCCTTGTAGTTTCGATCTGCGTAGTGCGAGTGGGTGTAGTTCTCAAAGAAGAAGACCCCAGAGACAGCAAACACGTAGAAGAAAACGAGCAGGAACAGGAGGATGTAGGTCATGGCCTGGGTTGGGGCAGAGGCAGGGCTGTCAGGACGGGCAGTGTTGGCACTTGGCAGGGAAGGGCAGGACGGCGGGGTGCTGCTGCGCTGGGGGACAGTGGCTGTTCCTGGGCGCAGTGGGTCAGCCTGGAGCGTCCGGGCTCCGGAGAGTGCTGGGGCAGGGGCAGGAGGTGGGCAGCAGTGGGTGAAGGCAGGTGTTGGCTGTGCGGTAGGGTCTAGGCGTGACAGATGCTCTGCTGGGAAACGAACTGCAATAAGGGGGAGCTATGCGGTAGACGTGTGGCACAGTGGTGGCTTTCCCGCTGTCGCTGTATCCCAGGCCCACCTTCAGGGCCTTTGCTATGGCCACGATGATCAGCCGGACCTGCTGGAACCTGCAGAACAGCTTTAAGGAGCGGAGGATGCGGAAGACGCGGCGGACTCTCTCGGAGACAGACTCCTCTGCGATGTGGAACAGGTACAAGAACTCGGGGATGAGTGACTGCAGCCGGGACACAGTGTGGAGGTCTCAGACCTGATAACCAGGCCAAGGCAGGCCTCTGCCCCCACGGACACCCCATGGTGCAGCAGTCCAGCCATCTCCCCACACTACAGGGGATCTGGCAGCCCCAGCCTGTGGTGGAAGCCCCTGACCCAGAGGACGGAGAAAGAAGGGTCTGCACCAATTGTCCAGAAACCAGGAGTCAGACCCAAAAAGACAGACAGCAGCTCCACGAATGTCCATGCTGTCTAGTTTTGACCTTGGGTAGCCGCATTTTCCAGCCTCCGATTTTTTGCACCAGTGGAAGTGGATCTCTTGTAAGCTGGTGACCCTGGAGGCAGGTGTTGGGGAGGACTCAGACCGCCGGAGAGCTGGCGGGGTGGCACTGAGTCAGGCTGAGCAGGAGAGCATGGCACGAATCCGAGCAGCCCTGAGCGTGCAGCAGGCACGTCGCTGGCAGAAGCAGCCAGGGCCTGTCTGTGGGACGTCCAGGGCAGCGAGGGACCCCCGCCCCGCCCCACCCCACGTTGTGCCCTGGCTCTGGGGCAGGGAGCTGGTGCCGCCCCCGGGCGCTCACGGTGCTGCTCTGGGCCTCGCCCAGGGCCGCTTACCACAAAGGTGATGGTGCAGTCGAAGATGTTCCACGCGCTCTTCCAATAGCCCCTGAAGCTGACCAGCCAGTTCAGAGCAATATCAATGATGAAAATCATAGCAATGACCCAGACCGCTACCTCCAGGGCAGTGGTGATGCTGCGGCTCACGCTGGCGTTCTTCGTCAGCTCTAGGGAGCACAGGGGACAGCTGCTGACACGCAGCTCTCAGCAGGACGGGAGAGGTTGCAGAGGGAGGGCAGGAGGGAGGCTGCTGAAAGGGGAAACAACTGGTGGGACAGAAATGCCGCACTGAACAAAGTCCCCAGAAGTCCAGCCGAGCTGCCAGCCTGGCTGCGATGGGAGGGAGCGCTCAGAGGCTGAGCTTTGAGGGCAAAGGCCGGTGGGACGGCCTGATTTGAGGCGCCAGGTCCTCGGAAGGGTGGGATGGCACACAGCGGGATGGGAGGCTGCTGCTCTGCACTGGCTGCAGGCAGGGAAGGTGGGTATCTGAAATTAACCACTGGCACCAATTCAGCCACTAGTGCTGGCTCCTGTGGGCAGGTCTTGCCAAACCACCGGGCACAGAGCATCCCTTGGCATCAGCCCTACGCCCACTGCCAGGGTGTATCAGGAGAGGCAGCAACCCTTCTGCATGCGGAGGGCTCAGCCTGGGGAGAGTCAGGCCTGGAGCTGGTGCCAGGGTCAGGCTGACACTGAGCAGCGGGGAGGAGAGGCCGTTCCTGCTCACCGCTTTTGACCATCAGGACAAGTGTGTTCAGGAAGATGAGGAAGATGATGAAGCTTCTGAAGACCACGCCTGTAGTTTGTCATTGAGGAAAACTCGGGACACACATTGCCTGTCAAATTCCACGGACAGAGGAACTCACAAACGGGACTCAGAGATGCACTGTGCACTACGGGACACACTGCTCCATGGACAAGCTTGGGTTTTGTCTCAGTGCCCCAGCAACAGAGATCTGCCTTTGACAAGTGACACTCCAAGCACTGGAAAAGCTGCAAAGTGGCTCCCATGAAAAGCTGTTTGGCAACAGCTGCTCACCTGAGAAAGGCATGCCAGGAGGGCTTGGGCCTCAGTGCTTCAGCCCTCCAGCACTAGTTCCTTCACGCAGTCCCTGCTCATCCATCCCTGGGCAAAGACTGCTCAGGCTGCCAGTACATGGAGCCTCTCTCCCAGTAGGAAGCCGGTTTGATCTGCCCCACACCCAGAGCTTGCCCTCCCCTGCCCTTGCTTGGAGGGAGCCTGCGTCCCGCGGCCGGCACTGCCGCTGCTGCATGGTCATCGGGCTGGCTGCGGAGGATACTGCGCAGGAGCCAGGATGCCCACAGGGCGAGGGGAGGCCAGCGGCTGCTGCGGACCTCAATGCGGCTACGCAGGTGTTTCTCTGGGGTGACGAGGGTCTTCCTGATGGGACTGATGTTGAATCGGACCAGCTGGTTATGATCACTGAGCATCAGCTTCCTCTGCTTCCTGGGATCTGTGTAGAGACTAAGCAACTCCTAAGGGAATCTGCCTTCTCTTGTGCCTGGCAGGGGCGGCAGGCATGCTGCTGGAGGGATGAACTGAGAACTGGTGGCACTGGACAAGGTCTGGTCAAGCAGCACCCTCCAAACAGAAGCAGATGGGGCACTGCAACACTGGAGGAGGAAAAAGCAGTCTTTGCCGGACAGCTTAGTGGGCTGTGTCCAAATCCCCCTGAGAGGCAGGGCAGCCTTGACCTGGAGCCACCTCAAACAACTGCACACAGCTACGATCAGGCTGGGCTGTGAACCTGCCTGAAATCAAGTCATGTACAACCTTCAGCAGCTACCAGGGGGTCACACAGCAGAGCTGGGGCCAGGACCCGGGAGCCCAGTCGTCCCTGTGTTAATCCAAGCTTCCACCCACAGCACTTCGTGCCCGGCCGCCTTGTTCACTCTGCCCCATGTGCAGCCTCCACCAGGCCTGTTACTGGCTACTGAACTGGGACGTGCAGGAACACTAAGAAGTGTTTTTCTGCACTGATGCCCTCAGTGAAGGATGCAAAAGCACAGGCACGGAGGGTATTTTGGAAGTGGAAACAACTGCATCCTGCCGCACTCCAGCTCCTGTTCGCCAAATCACTGGATGCAGGACAATAGCTGTGTCTCCTCCTCCTGCTCGAGACGACACCTGAGCAGAGGATGGGTACAGCTGGAGAAAACGTTCAGGCTAGGCTGACTTACCATGCTGCAGCAATATCTACCCAAACAGAGGTGTGAGAGGGGACAGATCTTAATCTGTCCTTTTCAACCCTGCCAGAGGAAAGAGGTGGAGCTGCTGCTGGCTGGGTGTGAGAGCTTGGCAGATCTGAAAGGCCCTCAATGTTTAGATTACTGCCATAAACCCTTCCTTTTGAGGGGGGAATGGCAGTTGCCAATTGCATGTGACTAGGGCAAGGGGGGTCATCTCCGCATGCTCCCGGGAGCCCTTCACTGACCTGCCATTCCCCCACTCTGCCCAGCTCATGCACAGCCTCACCCACAGCCTTGGGCAGTGACGCAGAGGGCAGGCAGCCAGGTGGACAGTGAGAGGAGCATTTGTGCTACCCATTCACTGCCAGCCTGGCAGACAGGCGTCTGGTTACCAAGGAAATCCCTGATGTTGTGTCGGGGGATCGCCTGGCTCAGGCCCTGGAGGTGATCCATCAGGTAGAACATGGAGACCAGCTTGGAGCGAATGGCCTCGGCCCGGGGAAGCAGCTTCATTGGGGAGCATCTAACGTCTCTGCGAGCATCCTCTGTGCTCTGAAACAGAGAGGAAGAGCAGCAGCGTGGAAGGTGCCCATGCCGGCCGCGCCGGGCGGGAGCCTCACCTGGGGATTCATGGCTCAGGCGTTTCTCCGCGCTGCCTTTGCGCTCAGAGGCCCGTGGCGGCAGCGCCGCAGAACACGGGCTGACCTCACAGTGTGGAACCGCGGGAGCGCCGGCGGGAACAGAGGGAGCGCGGGCGAGCCCTGCTGCGGGTGGGAGCCCTGCTGCGGGTGGGAGCCCTGGTCCAGGTGGGAGCCCTGCTGCGGGTGGGAGCCCTGCTGCGGGTGGGAGCCCTGCTGTGGGTGGGAGCCCCGCTCTGGGTGGGAGTCCTGCTCCAGGTGGGAGCCCCGCTCCGGGTGGGAGCCCCGCTCTGGGTGGGAGCCCCGCTCTGGGTGGGAGCCTGCCCGGGAACAGCTGCCGCGGCTGACGCCAGCCAGCATGGAGGGACCTGCCCAGTTGCAGCGGGGGTGCGCAGCGCTGTGTGCGCAGTGCCAGACCCCCCCAGCCGTCCTCCCAGGCCTGACCCAGGCACCGGGAGCGCGGGGGCCGGGCCGGTGGGCTCACCTGCCTGCGGGACCTGCTCTGCAGTAGGATCTGCAGTGCAGCTGCTTCACGCGCACTAGCAAGGGACGGTCACATCCAAACGCGCAGCCTTGTTTCCCTGGGCTCTTTGCTGTCATGTTGGACAAGGGCCCCCACAGCCTCCCGTGCCATGTCCCCCACTCCCTCGTGCCACTGCCTGGTTCTGGCTGCTGTGGCTCTGTCGGTGCCGGTATTTGCGGTGTTACATTACTGAGGTCAAACTCGGCGGAACTCCTGACTCCCCTGGCAGTAGCTAGTCCATTTTCAAACCACCAGCAGCCAACGTGGCGCGAACACCCTCTGTGCTGCGGTACGGGCAGCTGGGTGTGTGCACCAGCTTGTGCAGATTCGGGGTGTAATACTTGATGCTATGTCCTTTTGTTTCCCATTCCTTCGTTCCTAAATCACCCTCTGTGTTCCTCAGGCCTCCATAAGCTCACCAAATATTTCCTACTTCATTCTTTTTTCCTTCATCTTCCTAAACTTTTGTTAGCCTATTCTGATTTTGGATCCTTTAGGAGTAATTTCTGTAAGGCAGTAAAAATGACAGGTAATTATTTTGTTCCTGTAAGAGGAAAGATCCTCTGCAGGTTTTTCAGCCCTGCAGTTTTGAAATACCATCTCTAGAGTCTTGTTCTTGGGGGAGTCTAGAGAACAGTAATTTCTCCTGTGTTTTTGGATAAAGAATATGGCAGCAAGGATTTGGAGCATCTCCAGAAGCAGGGAACATTAGCCGTGGTCAGCTTTACACAGCTCTTGTGCTGTCTTGCTCAGAAACACCATAGGACTGTGGCACTATCAGGACACGGCTGAGTGACATGGAAACGAGCACGCCCGCTCACAGCTAGTCGGTGATGGGTGGCAGTTCAGCAGGCAGCCCGAGCATTAAAGGATGTGCGCCTGATCGTGCAGCCAAACAGCACAGGTTATAAATGCAGGCCAGTGGATTAAGACAAACCTGATGCTGGGTGTGGCTGGAAGCACGGCAAGCCAGCGGAACCCAGCCCTGCTTTGTAACGCCACGGAAAGGGATCCGTGGAGGGTGCAAGGTCGGGTGCGTAGGAGCGATTGCGAAAGCAGAGGTCGAAGCGCTCCTTGGGGCCGCCTCCCGCGGCCGCGCTGCAGGCCGGCGCGGCTGGGTACGGGCGCCCCGAGCAGAAACGACCCCGATACGTGTGCGTCGCCTCAGACCAACGACGTGTTTTAAGCACACGACGGCCGCGGCAGGGCTTCCACGAGCACCTGGCGACCACGGGAACGAAATCCCTCAGGCGCTGGCGATCGCTCAGCGGCACGTGGCTCCCCGGGAGCCTGCGCCTCCACGGCCGGCCGTTACCGGGGCCCAGCAGGACCCGCGCACCCGGCAGGGCCTGGCCCGGCGCTACCGGCCTGGGGCCCGGCTGCGGCCCGGGGACACCGGCCTGGGGCCGGGCCAGGCCCTGCCAGGTGCGCGGGTCCTGCTGGGCCCCGGGGGCCCGGCCGGGGCGGGGCGGGTTGGGGCGCCCCGGTGGAGGCGAGGCCGGGCCGGAGCCGGGTCCGGCGCCCGGAGTGGGGGAGCGGGGCCGGGGGGCGGCGCAGGCGGGGGCGGCGCAGGGCGGGCCGGACCCGGACCCTCCCCCCCGGGGCCTGTGAGGGGGAGGAGAGGCGGCGCCTGTTCAGCCCCTCTGCACGTTGCATCAGCCCATTGGCCAGGCCTCGTGTGACGCCAGGGACGACGGCCAATGGGGAGCTGCCACACGGCAGATCCGGCTGGGGGAGGGACTTCCGGCCGTGCGGGCCCCCGGCGCCTGTTCAGCCCCGCCGCCGCCGAGGAGGGAGCGCCCGCCATGTCCGCGCCCCGGCCCCGGCCGCTGCCCGCCGCGCTGCTCCCGCTGCTCCTCCTCGCCCTGGCGGTGCGGCCCGCGCGCGCCTCCGACGTGGTGGAGCTCAGCGATGCCGACTTCGAGAGCGGCCTGGCCGAGCGCCCGGGGCTGGTGCTCGTGGAGTTCTTCGCGCCCTGGTGAGGGCGGGGGCCCGGAGCGGGCCGGCGGGGCGGGGGGGCCGGGGCCGGTCCGCGCGGCGCTCTGACCCCTCCGTCCTCCCAGGTGCGGGCACTGTAAGCGGCTGGCGCCCGAGTACGAGTCGGCAGCGACGAGGCTGAAGGGGGTCGTTCCCCTCGTGAAGGTGAGCACGGGGGGGCACGGGGCCGCCCGGCGCCGCTGCCGTGGGGCGGCTTGCGAGTAGACTTCGGTCAAGTGGAAGTTTTCCCCTAGCAACCGCTGCGATGAGCGCATCCGGTCTCCTCGTGGCTCTTTAGAGCTTCGAGCGGCTTCGTCCCTTTGAAGACCTGGGCGGCAGGGAATGATCTGGAAGCTGGATCCTGCAGGGGCTGCTGCCCGTTCGCTGGGTGCGCAGAGCACAGCGAGGGTGTGTACCAGTGTCTGAAAGAGGGCTCGCCCAGACTGGGGGTGAAGGAGCCTCTCTTGAATGCATAGTTTAGTCTAGGTATTAGTGTAGTGCTGCACTCATTGCATTGTCCTTGACTTCATAAAGTAAGGGTTGGTGTGAACAAGCTTTCTTTTCTGCCAGAAAACTTGTACAATTTTCTGAGGACAGGGTCTCCACTTTTCTCCATGGGAAGTGCCCTGGATTTTGGTGCTGTAGTCTCTGATTGAGGTCAGCCTGTCTGTTTCAACCACTGCAGGAAGTTTGGGATTGATAAGGTCCTGAGAACAGTTGATTTCTGTAAAGCCTTTCATTAACTGTAAGCAGTCTAGCCTTTTTACTGTTTTTCTTGCGTTGTCTGGTCACACAGACAGCTGTTGAATTTTTCCAGTATTTTCTCAAAGATTTTTCTGGCCCTATTACTACCTCTGTCCTACCTCCTTTCCCAGTAGTGCTGCTATTGATGGTTCAGTAATGCATGCAGTGTAGCAGATCCATCTTGGACCACCTGGTTGGATGCATTAGGCCTGGCTTTTGATCTTCTGCATGTGGCCCTCAGATGCTTCTCAGATCCTTTTGCTTTATGCGAAAGTAATCCAGCCCTGCTTAAAGATACTTACTAACTTTCAAGGCCTTTAGATTTCATCTTTACATTTTGTGGTAACGTGGAGATATAGGCAAGTGGCAAAGCTGTTGTCTTCTGTGTGTACACAGAGTTAAGACACTGAGTAGCAATATTTCTTTTCCTTTAGGTTGACTGCACAGCAAACTCCAACACCTGTAACAAGTATGGAGTCAGTGGCTATCCCACTCTGAAGATTTTTCGAGACGGTGAAGAGGCAGGAACCTATGATGGGCCCAGGACAGCAGGTAGAAACTTGTCAGTCTTTGTACATCTAGCAATAGTGCTGGAAGAAGGTCCATATTTTATAAGTTGTTTGTAACCTTAAATGTATCGAGGGATGCAAGGAAGGATATCCTTCTCCCCTTACCTCCCCCAGCTCTTGGTGTTGGGAGAATCCTGGATGCTTACTGTCCCTTAAAAGGCACCTTTAAAGGTGAAAGGCTCCATGTTATCTTTGAGCCATAGCATCCTTAATGGGCAGTATCCAGAAAATGCTTGAGGGGGGACCTCATATACATGACTTCTTGGTACGTATACCTTGCTAATCTCTGAATTGCACAAATTAGAGTATTCTATGTCTCTTCTTGATCAGATCTCTTGGAAAAACACGACTTTTCACAGTACAGCCTTCTGTAACACTTTGGTAACAAACCAGTGGCTCTTGATATGAGAATGTTAAAGTTCTGGGTTTTTTGTTTTGTAATTGCTGTCTTCTGAAAAGCTCTCCCTTTTAGATCACTTCCTATGTGAAGCTGATGCTAGCACTACTTGAATTTGTATTATATTTATTTCGTGGGAGAAGAGTATGGACTCTGAAGAAACAGCTTTTGTTTTTGGAAGCTTGAAAAAGTCTTGTGGAACTTTGTATTGATCCCCTTAATATAACTATGTACCTTTTTGTTAAGATGGGATAGTCAGTCACCTCAAGAAACAGGCGGGACCTGCTTCAGTGGCTCTCAGTTCTATGGCTGACTTCGAGAAGTTCATCGGTGATAAAGATGCTTCTGTAGTGGGTGAGTACAGTGGCTCGCTGCAGTGCTTAAGGTACTGGGCACTTAGCTCTGGAAGATCTCGTGGGGATATGCAGTGAAAGGACAAGAGACAGTATCACAAGCTGTGACAAGGGGAATTGGAGCTGGATGTGAGCAAAAAGTTATTCGTAGTAAGAATGACAAAGTGCTGGCACACATGCCCAGAGGGGTTTTGAAACCTTCAGTCTAGGAGGTCTTAAACTCAATTGGACAAAGCTCTGAGCAACCTGATCTTACTTTGAAGCTGGTCCTGACTTGAGCAGGAGGTTGGAATTGACCTGTGTGGATTCCTTCCAACCTGCTTTTTTTTTTCTTTTTTTTCTGTGGTTCTTTGACTGTCTTTCAGACTTCCTGTCACCATAGCGTCCTTTATAAAGTTCGTTGCTGTTTTGGCTGACTGACAACAGATAGCTTCAAATTTCTAAAGTATACTAGGGTGGTACCTCAAGGTGTTAGGCTGTCAACATCGTATGATTTGATCATGGTTTACCATTGGTAACAGCATCTTTCCTTTGTGTGAATTAGATGCAGTCATGGACATACAGCTGCATAGGTATTGATCAGCATCCCTACACTTGCTACGTCTCATTGGCTGTTGTTGTTACTAGTAGTGTCGCACTTGGTTGCCAATGGGAATCTCTGTGCTCAGAAGATAACTGCTTCCCATGCTGGGTGGGTGGATGTCAGCATGGATTGCTGAGCTAGGAAACCCTTGAGTAGCTTTCTGCTGGTGAAAGGGAGGGAATACAAGCATTAAAAATGGGAGAGAACATGTTGAAAGAAGAGGGCTTGGGCATGCATTTGAGGACTTAATTTAGAAGGGAAGTTCCTGTGCATTACAAAGACAAATGGTATGAACTGCACAGTAACTGCTGCTGAGTCAGTTTGGGGTCACCATCTGTCTTTCTGCTGCAGGCTTCTTTGGAGATGCATCTGGTGATGCTTATTCAGAATTCATGAAAGCTGCCAACAACCTAAGAGATAACTATCGCTTTGCACACACCAGTGAGGAAGAATTGGTGCAGAAATATGAGGAAGATGGAGAGTAAGTTGCTTAATATAAACATTCCTCACTATTGAGACATTTGGAACAAATTTGTGGATTTCACTTAGACTTATTACCTGGGTTTACCTTCTAAACATAGCTTAAGCTATTCCCCAGCTACTGGTAGTCTTTCTCTCTCCCTTTGGAATTAAGGTAGAAAATCAAATGAAGCTACTACTCCTTAAAAATTGCTGTTGTGGCCTTTAAAATTCCCTGACTACCTCTGGCTCAGTCAGTGTTCTTTGTCCTGGCTGTTTCTAGATGGTGGAACTGCATGGGAAAAATGTCCTCCGTCTGGTACAAGCTATTCCAGGCTTTGGAGGGTTAATACCAGGTGGGAAATACCTGAACAGAGGTGTTTTGCTTCCCCGTTGCTCTTTATGTTGTGTATGGTGTGCGTATGTGTGTGTGTTGTTGTTTTTTATTCTGTTTTCAACTGTTGAAGGCCACAGCCTATCTGAATAATGGAACAGGGCCTGCTGGGTAGATATAGAACAGTAGTCCTGCCTGGAAACTGGACAACCTCACTGAATCCATGAACAGTGAATTGGGGCAGACACTAGAGACTGAGTTCTTATTTCCTCTAGCTGCCACTCCTTGGAAATTCAGGGATACCTTAATTTGTGGTATCTGTTTCCCCTCAGGGGTATAGTCTTATTCCGTCCTCCACGCCTGACAAACAAGTTCGAGGACAGCTCTGTGAAATACCCAGAAGACAAAATCACCAGTGGAAAAATCAAGAAGTTCATCCAGGAGAACGTGTGAGTGATGCCTCACTGGACATGTGATAGTGGCCTGAGTTGGATTAAGCCCTGTCAGAACTTGTTCTCTGTGACTGGCATTACTGCCACTTCCTGCTTAATCAATGTCCAAAAGATATGTTTTGCAAGCACCATCTCCCTTGGGGACTGCTTTGTTTCTGGTAACCCTGGCATGGCTGTTGGCACTTACTCTATGTTCTACCAGCCACACTTCTGTTTAAAATATAGTAAACTTCCTGAGAGGTATGTTAGCTTTGTCAGGTCTAAATATACTAATTGGTGATGTGGCTAGAGATGCAGATTTAACTTACCATAGTGGTACGTGAATGAACAAAATGTTTCTAGTTTGGATCTCGCTGGTTACTGACATGTAAAGTTCTCCTTTGGGTAGGAAACGGGACTGTGCTGTATCAAGCCTGTTCCTGGGAGGTGATGGGTTCTGTGCAGTGACGTAGAAGCTGCTAACATCCATTTCATTGATAGCTTTGGCATCTGTCCACACATGACTGAAGACAACAAAGACTTGATCCAGGGGAAGGACCTGTTGGTGGCATACTACGATGTGGACTATGAGAAGAATGCAAAGGGTTCCAACTACTGGCGCAACAGGTAAAGAAGCAGATAAGCAACCCCCAGCTCCACCCCTTTCTCGTGTGTTCCCTGCATTAGTGTTCTGTAGTTCAGTTTTACATGTAAACAAAATGAGGAACCTTATTCTCTTCTCCTGGGAAACTTTCAGCTGAGTTTCTAATATGAGCTATGGGGGTGGCTGCTCTCTGCACAGCCTGAAGTATAGAGTATGTTTATCCTTTGAAACCTCACTTGTTTAGAGTTTTGTATCTCTAGTCATAGGATCAAGACCTTGAACAGAAACTTCCTTACTGAGATGGTGTGAGATCCTATCCTTTGTATTCCCTGGTAGCTGAGGCGCTAGTGATCAGGCCAATGGGGTGGAGAATTAATGTACACAGCACTTGCACAGGCTGCATTCAGAGCAGAAGCAAGCTTACTCTTCTGCTTCTCAGCAGCATTTCTATAGGACTTTCCTCTGCAGAACACACAACTTCTCACCAAGGAGTTCCTTATTCAGTGTCTGCTTCAGTTTGAAAGGTGTTATATCACGCAGAAGATGTTCTGTTCAGTATTCATGGGAATTACGGCTTCTTTTTCCCTCCCCAGAGTTATGATGGTTGCAAAGAAGTTCTTGGATGCGGGCCACCAGCTGTCTTTTGCTGTTGCTAGTCGGAAAACCTTTGGCCATGAGCTTTCAGAGTTTGGTCTAGACAGCAGCACGGGTGAGGCTCCTGTTGTTGCCATCAGAACAGCCAAAGGAGAGAAATACGTCATGCAGGAGGAATTTTCGTAAGTTGTTGAACTTAGCAGTGCTGCTTCTCACTTGATAGGCTTTGGTCCGTGACAAACTCATACTTTATTAGCCTGAAAGAAACTGTAAAGCTGGATGTTCCTGTAGGAAAAAATGACTGCTGGGTTAAAATGTCTCCTAGCTGTAAGGTGTGCTTTACTGCTCTGTACATAATTTGCGGTCTCTTCTATTGTTAATGCAAAGGTAGAGAATTGAATTCAAGATATATTTAAGTGTCTCTTTAGAAAATAAGATGCATTAAAGGATACAAGTGGGAAAAGCTGCACCTTTCTTTGGGGTGTGTGGGGGGAATTTAAGGGGGCTGAAAGGCCTAAAACTTAGAATGGGGTGTGTATCTAGCTTGCTGTCAAGACCCTGACTGTGCCTGTTGCACTTGTCCCAGGGTCTTCTAAGCACCTGGACTGGTGCTTTCAGATGCAGGCGGCATCTGTTCTGTGGGTGGAAGGAGCTTAAATCAGCCTTGAAAATTATCCTCTCTCATCCTGTATGTGTCATGATGGCTGTAAAATGTCACTTTGCTTTCAGCCGTGATGGAAAGGCTTTGGAGAGATTCTTGCAAGATTACTTTGATGGAAACCTGAAGAAATACCTGAAATCAGAGCCTATCCCTGAAAGCAATGATGGACCTGTGAAGGTGAGTGCTCCTGTATCTAAGGTAGCAGCAGCACCTACCAGTGGATGAAGGACACTCTACAGCTGCAGCTTCTAGTCATATGGCGGTATCCCATACTGAGTGCTCTGTTGTGGTGTCTTGAGGAAACCTGTGCTGTGGTGCACAGGAGGAGAACTCATTCCCTTGTCCTGCAGGTGTCTGAGCCAAGGGGGAAATGCAGCCTGCAGTTCTGATTTCAGATGTTCTCTCGGTGTAGTAACTGCTGCTTGGGCCTGCTACTGCTGTGCCCTAGAAGTAACACAGAGGCCTGCTGCATTGACTTGTGCTCCCTCATGGCATGGCTTTCGAGCTGGTCATGACTTCATGCATAATTTCTAGAAAGTGTTCATCACTCTTGCGAGGGAGGTAAAAATTTTACCTTTTATCCAGGCTGGTCAGTTTTGTGCTGAATGAAAATATTTCATGTCATGGCTTTGTAAGGACCTGATAAGGGAGTGGAAGTCGCTGCTTGTTTATGTGTGAATGAAGATGCCCTCAGCCAGTCTAGCAAAAAAAAAAAGACCTTCCCCCTCCTTCCCTAAACCTCACTTTTATGTAGTGTCTGCATCCTATGACAGGTTTTTATCTGTAAGTAGAATGTGTTATAGCTTGGTGAAGGGCTGTGTGTCTAGTCACTTTGACCCTTGTTATGTAAATGCAGTTTGAATATTACTGTTTGCTGTAGGAGGGCCAAGATTTCTTGTGCAGAATGTATGGACCATGTCATGTTATGGCCCCTTGCTGTTGACTTACAAAACACTAACTTGTATGATCAAATACTATCAGGTGGTGGTCGCCGAGAACTTTGATGAAATTGTTAATGCGGAAGACAAAGATGTCCTGATAGAATTTTATGCACCCTGGTGTGGCCACTGCAAGAATCTGGAGCCCAAATACAAAGAACTGGGGGAGAAGGTAGGTCCAGGACTCCTGCAAAGGCAAGCTAGAATCCTGCAGCACTAAACAATCCTGTGGGTTCTGTCTATCTAGCCTATAATATCAGGCAGCATAACTGTGCCTTTCTATGCACTTTGAGGTTTGGCAGCACCTGGGTGTCTCCTGTGAATGCAGAAGCGCATTAGCAGGATCTGGAGCATGGTAACAAACTCATTGGTAGGTTTAGGCTGCTCCCTTAGCTGTGGGGTGTAAATATTCCCTGATTGAGTAACTGGTCTCGAGTGGCAAAATTCCCTTTCAGGTTTTTTCCCTCTGTATAATTATAGTCTCCTGTTCAGTCCAGGATAACACTACCTTGCAAATTCCAACTCGATGGACAAATGGAATAGCTTCTTTTGAAGCACGGTCATGTAACTACCACTTAATGCTTCCCTCTGCTCTTACAAGTTTATGCAAAACATCTGCTGAGGATGGTTCATACTGGCATACCTTGCTATCGTCAGCCCAGCGCATTGTTACCATCCCTGCTAGCCTGGAACAAGTGCCTGATAGCATTATATCAGGATTTGATAGTGACATAAATTTCTTCACATGCCTGACCTGTATTTCTCTCTCAGGCTGTCAGGCATCCTTCCTACTTGAGCACTGTTTCTCCTCACAGTTCACTTTCTAAAAGATTGGAAAAAAGCAGTTGCTCTGGGCTCAGTGTTTTCCAGGCTAATACCAGACTAACGCAGCAGGTACCATTAGATGATGTGTGCTGCATACACCTGACTGAGGGAGGACTCTGTACCCTGGGCCCCTGTTTACACAGAAAACAACTGCTCAGAAGAAAGCTGCTTGCCTTTCTGTATTTAGTGTGTGCTGTCCTTTGACGTAGCTGTTTTAGAAAGTGCTGCTAGATCAATACCTAGTGTAACTACCTTGGATTGGTTGCTAATATGCTCTTTCCACCAACAGCTCAGCAAAGACCCCAACATTGTCATTGCCAAAATGGATGCTACAGCCAATGATGTGCCTTCTCCATATGAAGTTAGAGGGTAGGTGTTACTGTTGGTATACTGCTGTGTTACTGGACGGGTCCAGGCTTCTGTCCCTGACCAGCAGCCGCTACAGGAGAGCTGAGAGTCTCCCAGACTTTTGGCATGCTATTACTGGATGTTAAAGTGTGAAGAAATTGAGTCAGACAAGTGACTTTCATCTGCCTTGCTTATATGGGATTCTAGTGTCCTGGCCTTGTCTAAAGGCCTGTCTTGCTGACAGCTTCCTCTGCTTTTGAATCTGCTGTGATTCTGTTCTTGGCAGTGTAAAAATGACATTGGGCTCACTTTTCTGAAAACAGTTAAGCTGGCAAACCTGGACCTAGTTGAGCTCAGCCAACCTTGCAAACAGGGCCAGGCTTCCAGAGGCCCCACCTGTGCTGGCTGAGGGTTGGTGTGCCAGAGCTGCTTACGCTTGTTTACCGTGTTATACCAGAGGGAGTGTAGGGTGCAAGTCCTCTTGGTGAGAGCTGGCATGATTTTTTTCTGAAAGGGCAGAGCCCCAAAAAAACTGAACACATCAGGAACTGAGATGTCTCTTCTCTCTCCCCAGTTTCCCCACCATCTACTTTGCTCCAGCTGGCAGCAAACAGAGTCCAAAGAAGTATGAGGTGAGTATCTGGCTGTTCTTGGAGCTTGGGGATTTATGAAGAGATTAGGCAGAATCCCGGTGTCCAAACAATGCTGAGTCTCTCTGGAGCTGCCGATTGCACTGTAGCCCTGTTGCCCTGGGAACACACCTGGTGGTACCTGCTGGGAATGTTCTGCTGCAGACCCAAGGGGGAAGAGCTCTGCTTCCAGTTGCTTTGGTCTTCTGCCTGGCACCTGAACTCCCTCTCTAGCGAAGAAGTCCACAGGGACTACAAGCACTGTCTTATCTCTTTGTGCTTCCTGCAGGGTGGCAGAGAAGTGAGTGACTTCATTAGCTACTTGAAGCGGGAGGCAACCAATACCCCTGTGCTGCAGGAGGAAGATAAAACCAAGAAATCCAAGAAGAAGGCAAAGGAGGATTTGTAAAGTACCCACTCACCATCTTGTCAGGATGAGCTCTGTGTGAATTGGGGGAGCACTGGGCAGCCTGGGGTTGAATCTGGGTTGTGGAAAGCCAGTGACCAATGCCATGTGGGCTGAAGGGACCCAGCTGCTGTATCTAGTTCTGTTTAATTCCCTGCTGTCTCTTAGCTGCACTGTTGTGGGGCTCCCCAGACTGGTTTGTTTTGTGGTTTGGGAGGGGGTGGGGGGCAGGGTTATTTTCTAATTTTTTTTGTACATTTGGAGAAGTGAAACAATAAAATGACCCCCTTAAACCCAAGTTTCTCTGTCCTGTGGAGACCTCTCAAAGCCAGGATACTGCTGTGTGTAGGCAAAAACTTCCTACTGAGACTTCTAAAGGTTCATTTAACTAGATTCAGTTTTCTAGATCATAAGCTCAGCCTACAGTCTCTTTCCCCTTTTGCTCGGTTAATGAGAGTCATTCAGAGTGCAGAGGCAGCAAGTGTCTCAGTGTGCTCTGCTTCAGGTGTTACAGTAACACAGGCTTGGGGCACAAGGAGTCTGTCCACAAATGCTGCTATTGTCTGCGCTCTGCCTGACAAGGTAGTAATGCTGCTTCAGCAAGCTCGGAGGTACGTAGTACTTAGTGTGACTGTTCGATCTAGACAAATGCAGGTATACAGAGCAGTCTAGTAGTAGGGCTTGCTCAGCAGCATAGAGACAGCAATAAATCAGCTTTTAAGCTGGTGTAAAAGTAGTCAAATGTTTGAGAAGCACTAGTAACTACATATTCTACCAAAACACAGGTATGACCAGTGCTGAATGAGGTTTTTTTGCAGCCAGCGGACTTCTCTGGCAAAGATCCTTGTCTGTGACTCTTGTGTGTGGTTAGGGGCAGTTAAAGCTGTTAATTATAAAGCCATTATTTCTCTTGAAGTAGTGGTGGTAGTGGAAAACCACCCAGTAGTGGTGGCTTTCTTCTGGAGGGAGAAGAACATGATCCTATGCTGCAGTCAGATTGTGTAGGCTGTGAGTGAGTGACCATCTCGGGCAGTCCTTCCTTGTTTTGGGACCAGATTGTGCTGGTAGGAAAGGTCAGGACTGATACTGCGGGTGAGCTGAGATGAGCTGTTGCCCTGGATCAGTGTGTGTTAAGCTGCATTTGAGTTGAGTGAGGGACTGGTGGACTCCTAACACACAGCAGTGTGTTGTGCAGCAGTAACCATGGTAAGAGCTAGTGCTTGCTTTCTCTGTGGATTCCTCCCCCATACTTCCAAAGGGCTGCGTACCAGTTATTTATTGCTGCTCGAATTCTCTGGGTACAGCAGATCACACAACACTTGGAACATGATGCTCTGTCTGCAGCAGCTATGCAGAATCAGTTCTGAAGTACAAGAATTTCTTCCCTAGCTACATCTTTCTGTACTCATGCTTCTGGTTGACAGCTTTCTGTGTCACAAAGCAAATGTTAAGGTACTGGGTGGCAGGGAAAGATGACATTGAGTGATCCTAGAGCAAAATCTGTCAGCCTAACACGTGAGGAACTCGGGATCCCTGCAGCAGGCTGCTGACCTGATGCAAGGAACAGGGAAGCACAGCAGGACCCTATTTTTGACTACTGATAACTAACTTGTATAAAACGGGAGTACTGTTTCCTTAATGGGGAAGCTACCAGCCTGGGCCAGGTAAGGGAAGCTTTTCTCTAATCCTTGCCTTGTTCCAAAGTCTGACTCTTCAGAACGGATGGTAGCTGGGCACTGAGCATGACACAAGTTTTTCAAAGGTATGACTGAGAGCCACTCCTGATGAGCATCAGTGTCCATTCCTAGGCCAGCAGGGGTGAAACAGCCACAGGATTGGTGGGTGTTACCGTTTCTGGTAACGGGGCTAAGGAGGATGTGAGAGGTGGTGTGCTGTGGCCAGGAGAGCAAGAGCCAAGTGCGAGTGCCTGCCCAGATGCCCATTACCGCATGCAGCAGCTAAACTGAAGCTAATGCGTTTTCATGTGAGAAGAAACAAAATTCTAAGGAAGATTTTATTCAGAGATATCTCAGCAGGACATGTCATCAAACCTACTTCACGTGATTGACAAGGGCCTTGCTTTGGCCTCCCCTGCGCTGAGAGCAAAACTGCTTTGGAGGTCTGCAGTGGAAGCTGCCTCTGCTTAACGCTGCTTCCTGTCTCAGCCCCACCAGAAGGCAGTCACCACCCAAAGAGCTAAGTGACACAGACCTCAGCAAAAGGGCCTTTGAGCACCTGGCACAGCCCTTCCTCTGTCCCAGGCAGAATGGCCGGGTAGCCAAGGCCGCAGTCCTTTTCTACAGGGAGTAGCAAACCAGCTTGAACAGGTCACCCAGAGCAGCATGCAGTTGAAACAACTTGCTTCTGCTAGCAGCCAGGCAGCTGTCCTGGGCTGCAGCCACATATGGGCTGCTGGGCACTAAGGGAAGCACTGACAATATCGTGGCATTGCTCAATCTAACCCTTCACCCAATGCACTTTCTCTGATGTGTGCTGCTTCAACCCTTTCTACGCTCCAGTGCGGGCACAGGTCCTAAGAAGTTGGGGGGGAGGGGGAAAAGACTTCTGCAGCAGCTTGCTTAGGTGCTCCAGCTTCCTTCAAACTGTAGGATCAGTTTTTTGATGTGAGACAGCTTCTGGTGGAGGTATTCACAGCGATGTTTCTCCTGCTGGTAGCTGGGATAAGTCTGGGGTGGGGGGAGAAGTACAGGTCAGCTTCGGGAGGGAACTAAGTCCCTGCTCTGCATCCAGCCTTACCTTCTTGAAGTGGCTGTATTCATGCAAAATTGTAGCTTCAAGTGCCTGAAACCCAAGAGAAGCAGATGAGCAGAATTGGAGGAGAGCTGTACTGCCCCTGCCCCAGGTCTCCCGCGCTTGCCTTGCGTTCCTCTGTTCCTCGCTTCAGAGTCTTCATTTTGGCTCCCAGTTGAATGAATTTCTGACTCACGTTACCAATACGAGTGTGCAGGTAGCGGTACTCTGTGTAGTCTGCAGTAAATGCTGTCTCGTAGGCTCTGCACTGTTCCACTGAGCAGATGGTGTGGTATTTTCTGCCACAACCAGGAGAAAGGGTTTGTTCTTCCTGTGTCTATGAGACCTCTGCAACAGCAACGAGCCCTTGCTCCTGGCAGGGCAGGGGGCTGGCAGTGCTATGCAGTATGTGGCAAAGAACAGGCAGTGCTGTGACCCTGCTACCTGCCCCACGGAGTCTGGGGCCTGGCTTGCAGCCCTTCCTGCTGCTGACGCTGCCGTTAGGCAGGCAGCTTGGTCTCGGTCTGTGAAACGCTGTGGGGCTGATTTTAAATTACTCTAAGCAAGGGAGCCCTGGTGCAGTGAATGTCCAAGCTTCACTTACCGCAAGTAATCTGGTCTCTCTGCTGAGGATGAGCTGCTAGCCTGCGACCTGGCGTCTAGCAAGGAGCAGAAGATCACAAGCATTAGAACTCCCCTAGACCATCTCTCCATCTCTGCCTCAGCCGTAATCTGTCCTGCTCCTGCGCGACCTGCAAGCCCAGTTTGCAGTCATGCAGCTCTGGCAGACAGAGAGCCCTGTGTCCCACGGGGGAGTTCGCAGAGGCCTTCTGAGGAGGCCGGGGGGGTCCCACCCCAGGGCAGCCCTGGGCTCTCTGTGGACAGGGTGCAGGGGCTGCGCTTCAGCCTCAGCTGCTCAGGCCCCTGAAGAGCTCTGCACAGCCAGCAGCGCAGCTAAAGGGGAGGCAGCCCCGGGCCATAAGGCTGGGCAATTAACCCAGGGTTGCACCTTTCTGGTCCTTGCCTTGGCCTCCAGCGCCAAAACCTTTCTGCTTGCCTGAAGTCCTGTTCTGGGCCACCCGCCTCCCTCCTAAGACACCCTGGGATCCGGCTAGCTTCTGCTCTGTGGGCAGGCTGTGCCCACGTGCCCCGGGGCTCTGCCTGTGGCCGTTCCGCCTAGACAGCTGCTCACCTCCAGGTGCAGGGAGGTGCTGCTCCAGGTGCAGGTCTCCTTCCTCCCAGTCATCCTCTGCCTCCTCTGTGCTCACCTCCCTCTCTGCGCTTTGCAGCTCACCAGCCTGGCTGCCCGGGGGCAGAGGCCCAGCTTGCTGCTGGCCCTGTGCTCCCAGCTGCTTCGTGCTGGTTGCCTGCAGGCAGCCCCCGTGCCACTCCTGCAAGCCAGGGGCAGACTCCAGGGCCCGGGACCTCTTGCTGCCTCTTGGATCCGAGAAATTCAGCAGTGCCAGGCGTTTCTGAAATACAAATCAGCTCTGCCTCAGGACCTGTCCTGGACCCCTGCCCCAAGCCTCAGCGCTGGAGGGGCCCCCAGCGGCTTTGGTCTGCTCAGCCCAGGGCTGCTGCATTCCTTGCTCCACATCAGTCACCAGACGTGCCCTGTTGTCTGGGTTGTGTTGGTGGGTGAAGGAACCGACAGCAAGGGCAACCCCACGCACACCCCTCCGCTGGCTCCTCTGCGTTCCTCAAACAGGGGCTGCACCTGGGAACTGGAGCAGCTCCACACCCAGCTGTGATCTCCTGCTGCCCACCGCACAGGGCGGCCTGGGCACCAGGCAGGAGCAGAGTCCAGAGCCCTGGAGCTGCTGAGCTTCAGTGGGAGGCACTGGGCTTCCCCGGGGAGGAGGTGCAGGGAGGAAGCAGCCTGATGCCTTCAGGAAGCAGCCGTGCTGAACCAGGCCCGCTCTCCCCGCACCCACACCTGGGGGCTTTCTGCTGTCTGCACCTACAAGGACTTACCACCCCCAGATGGTTTCTCCTGGCACCCTGAGGGGAGCAGCCATCCGCAGACTGCTGCAGAGGCACCAGGAAGGACCGGGCCGAGGCTCCATCGCGCTGGTTCCTGCCGCATGAGAGAGAGAGACGTGACCAGAGGCCAAGACTAGGGAAAGAGTCTTTGAACACCCGGTGCCAGGGCAGTGGGGAGATGGTTCCAGTCCTGCCCAAAGGGCGCTCAGCACCTGGGAGTAAATGCAGCCTGCCACTGGCTGGACCCCGGTGCTGAGCAGGCACATCCAGCCCCCCGCTCCCCTCACTGCTGCGTGCCCAGGTGCCCCAGCTCCACCTGCGCTGCAGCAGGGCAACCTGCTTCCGCTCCTGGGCCGTGTACCCGGGCCAGTCCTCCCGCACCCAGCTCGCCAGTCCCTCCTTTAGGCGGTAGCAGCACTCGGCGGGATCCAGCTCCGCGACCTGCGCGGGGGGAGCAGCGGGGTCACAGCGAGGGCTGCAGGACCCGGGCGCAGGAGAGCGCTCGGCACCGGCCCCCGCTCACCTCCTCCAGGGCAGCCAGCAGCCAGCCCCAGTCGGGGCTGCCCACCTGCATCCCCTGCAGCCGCTGCACAAGCTCGTGCTTGCGGTGGGGCCGCAGGGCCAGGAGCTGAACCAGGCTCTGAACGGAAGCCCCAGGGCTGGTTGCTGTGGGCCTGTGCTTCTTGCCCTCCGGGACATGGCCAACAGAGCCCTTCCCCAGCAGGCAGGTCTCACCTGCCCTCTTCAGAGCTGTGATGCCTTTGCCTGCACCTGCATGGGAACAGAAGTGTCAGTATCTGGGGAGAACCACAGCAGCAGTCTGCTTTCCTCCCCCACAGCCCCTTCCTCCCGGCATGCAGCCCCCCACCCTGCGCTCCCAGTCTCCTGCAGCCGCCCCTCCGTGGCTGGGGGGACAACGGCGCTTTGCCAGCTCTCCCAGTGCGGCCGGTGTCTCCCGCTAACCAGTATGGTCTGCTCCCCCCACGCGTGCGGAGCTGCCACCCCGGCCACGGCGAGCGGCTGTGCCCACATCCCAGGGCTGGCGGCACTGCTGGCATCAGGGCCCCTGCGGGCATCAAACCCCGGTGATGTCTGCCAGCACGCTGGCGTGGGTCCTCAGCGTGACACGTCCCAGCACTGCCCCGGCCGGGAGGGAGCAGGTAGCTCAGCACCCAGCGTCACTCAGGCCGGTGCCACCCGCAGCACCCCACTGACCCAAGCTGAGCTCAACGGCTGCCCGGCTCCAGGACTCCTCGGGCTGGGACACGCGCTCCTGCAGCACTGGGTAGGTGTTCTCAAAGGCGCAGACGGTGATTTTCTCCCGGATGCTGCCCACGCTGTCCAGCCGGCTCTGCCCTAGCCTGGGAGCAGACAACACCTCCCGCCAGCCAAGCCCAGCCCTGCTCCCCTTGGCCGCGGGGGTGCCTACAGGGGCCCCCTGCAAGGCGGACAGCCCAAGCTAGCGAGAGAGGAGGGAGTTTGTCCCCAAACCGTCTCCAAAGGCCCTATCTGCAGGGCTGCCGCTGCCTTCAAATGTGCTCCGGCACACGGGGTGCCCCTACGGCGGCTGTGGGCCGCTTGCACTGCTCTGAGCTCGCTGGGCCGCCTGGCCGGGTCCCCTGGGGACAGGAGGGGACCCCCCGGGACCCAAGCAGAGATCGGACCAGGCAGCTCGGGCAGCACCCAGCAGCCGTTCGCGCCTGCAGCACCCTCAGCATGAGCAGGGCTGGGGCTGGGCGGTGCCATGGGCCTGGCCGCGCCGAGCCTGGTGGCAGCCAGGGAGGGCAGGGAAGGGGCTGCTCCCGGCGGGGCACGGACAGAGCAGGCCTGCAGCTGCTCTCCGCGACCCTCGGTGCCCGACGCGTCCGTGGCGGTGGGCTCACCTGGGCACGGCCAGCCGCGCGCACTCGAAGCTGGCCTGTGGCTCGTCCCTGCTGTAGCGCGAGAGGAAGAAAGCGAAGAGCCGTGGGGGCTCCCCGGGGCCGCCCGGCACCGTCAGGCACTGCCAGCGGGGACGGGCCGTCAGGACGTCCGCCCCGTCGGGCGGCGGGGAATAGCACCCGGCGCCTCCCCCTCCGCGGGGATCGGCGGCTCCCGGCGCCGGGAGCGTGGCCGGGTGCTGGCCCTGCTCACGCCCGGGTGCCCGGTCCGCCCGCGGTGGCCCCGGTCCCTGCCCCACTCGCCCCACGGCTGCCTCGGCCCCTCCGGCCCCTCCCACCGCCCCGCTCCCCGTGGCTGCCGCGGGGTCGCGATCGCCCCGGCCCCGCCGCCGCCGGCCCCACTCACCCCCTGGCTGCCCTGGAAGGCGATCGCGGGCCCCGGCGCCCCCTGCAACAACAGCCCGGGTGAGCCCCGCCTGCGCCCGGCTCCCCGCCGCCCCCGGCCGCCCCGGTCCCACCTGCCGCCGCTCGCAGCCCCGCAGCGCCCGCGCCGCCGCCTCCGAGAGCCGCACGTGCAGCAGGCTGAGCCGCGGGCCCCGCGCGCACCCCCGGTACCGGAGCCGCCCGCGCAGCTCCGTCCGCGCCCGCCGCATGGCTCCGAGTGCGCGGCGCCGGGGCGGCACCGAGGCGACACCGGGGCGGGGCGGCACCGGGGCGGGGCGGCACCGGGGCGGTACTGGGGCGACACCGGGGCGGGGCGACACCGGGGCTGGGTGACACCGGGGCGACACCGGGGCGGGGCGGCACCGGGGCGACACCGGGGCGGGGTGGCATCGGGGCTGGGCGACACCGGGGCGGTACCGGGGCGGCACCGGGGCGGGGCGGCATCGGGGCTGGATGACACCGGGGCTGGGCGACACCGGGGCGGCACCGGGGCGGCACCGGGGCAGAGCGGCATCGGGGCTGGATGACACCGGGGCGGCACCGGGGCGGCACCGGGGCAGGGCGGCATAGGGGCTGGATGACACCGGGGCGACACCGGGGCGGGGTGGCATCGGGGCTGGATGATACCGGGGCGGCACCGGGGCGGGGCGGCACCGGGGCGACACCGGGGCGACGCGGCACCGGGGCTGGATGACACCGGGGCGGCACCGGGGCGGGGTGCGGAGGCGCGGTGCCGCGTGCGCGGGGCGGCGGGGCCCGGGGACCCCCCGCGGCAGCCCTCGGGCTGAGCCGGCTATTTTTGCCGCCGGCCGCAAAGCCCCTGCCGTCACCGCTAATCCCCTTAGCGGCTTCCCGGCCCCAGGTCGCGGGCGCCCGGGATGCGCGCGGCGGCGGCCCCGGCCCGGGGCGGGCTGCGGGCTGCGGGCGCGGCGCCGCCGAGCCCCGGGGGGCGAGGGGGAGGCGGCTCGGGGCCCGCCCGGGCCGGGGTCCGCGCGTAGCGCCGGGCCGGCGGCGGGCATGGACGCGGCGGCGCCCGGCGCGCAGCCCGGCGGCTCCCCGGCGGGGGCGGCGGGGGCCGGGGGGCGGCGGCGGGCGGGCGGCGGGGGCAGGGCGGTGCGGTTCCGCATGCCCCCCACCGCCATCGCCGAGCCGTCGGCCCGCGAGGAGGAGCCGCTCTTCTACCGGCGGCTGGAGGAGCTCGTGGCCCCGGGCCCCGGCGGCTTCGGGCCGCTCTTCGCGGCCGACGGCTGGAGCGACCTGACCGGTGAGTGCCCTGGCCCGGCGGCGGGGGCGGCGGGGGCGGCGGGGGCGGCTCTCACGGGCGCCCGTGCCTCCCGCAGGGGACCGGCTGCTGCGGAAGCGCGTGGTGCGGGACGGCCGGGGCGGGCCGCGGCCGCGGCCGGGCCAGGAGGTGTCGGTGAAGGCGCTGGGCGCGCTGGAGGACGGCGGCCTGGCGGAGCGGGACCCGCGGCTCACCTTCGTGCCGGGCCACGGCGACGCGGTGCAGGTCCGGCGGCGCGGCCGGGGGGGGCCGGGGGGGGCCGGGGGGGCCCGGGAGCCGCCGCCCCCGACCGTGCGCCGCCGCCCGCAGGCCCTGGAGCTGGGCGTGCCCACCATGCAGCTGGGAGAGGTCTGCCTCCTCCTCGCCGCCCCCCGCTACGGCTACGGCCGCCCGGGCAGGTAGGGCGCGGCGGGGCGGCGGCGGGGCGGCGGCGGGGCGGGGCGGGGCGGGGCGGGGCGGCAGCGGCGCTGTGCCCGCAGGGAGCCCGACGTCCCGCCCGAGGCGCCGCTGCTTTTCGAGGTGACGCTGCTGGAGGTGCGCGACGGCCCCGACCCGCGGCGGCTGCCCCCCGCCGCCCGCCTCCGCCTGGGCGCGCAGAAGCGGGAGCGCGGCAACTTCCACTTCGCGCGGGGCGACTTCGCGGCGGCGCTGCGCTCCTACCGCCTGGCCCTGCGCGCCCTCGACGGCCCCGGCGCCGGTGAGGCCCGGGCGGCTTCGCGGGGGGGGACGGGGATCCGGGGAGGGGGTTGGGGGGGGACCGGGGGGACGGGTCCGGGGACGGCGCGGCCGGTGCCGCCGATCCCGGTGCCGCCGATCCCGGCGCCACTGATGCCGGTGCTACCGATCCCGGTGCTGCTGATCCCGGTGCCGCCGATCCCGGCGCCGCTGATGCCGGTGCTACCGATCCCGGTGCCGCTGATCCCGGTGCCGCTCATGCCGGTGCCGCTCATGCCGGTGCCGCCGATTCCGGTGCCGCCGATCCGGTGTCGCTGATCCCGGTACTGCCGATCCCGGTGCCGCTGATCCCGGCGCCGCCCGGCCCCCAGCGCCGCCCGGGCCGCAGGAGGAAGAGGAGCTGCGGGAGCAGCGCGTCAAGTGTCTGAACAACTGCGCGGCCGCGGAGCTGAAGCTGCAGCGGCCCGGGGAGGCGCTGGCCTGCTGCGAGGCCGCGCTCCGCCTCAGCCCCGACGACGGCAGGGCGCTGCTCCGGCAGGGCAAGGTGGGCCGGGGCCGGCGGCGGGGGTCCCGCCCCGCTGCCGCCCGCTACCGCCCGCTCCTCCGCCCGCAGCTGCTGGCGGAGCAGGGCCGGGACGAGGAGGCGGCGCTGGCGCTGAGGAGAGCCCTGCGCCTGGAGCCGGCCAGCAAGGTGCGCGGGCGGCCGCGCTGCCCCGGGACCGCGGAGCCCGCCGGAGCCTGGCCGCAGCGGCTCTCCCGTCCCGCAGGCCGTGCACGCCGAGCTCTCCCGGCTGGCGAAGCGCCGGGCCGGGCGGCTGCCGCCCCCGGCCGCCGAGGAGCCGCGCGAGGACCCGCCGCGGCCGCGGAGCCCCGGGTGCGTGGGGAGGGGGCGGCGGGGCGGCGGGGTCGCGCCGTCGGGGCGGGGTCCCGCGGGGGGGCCGGGCGGGGCCGAGCTCACGGCTGTCTCTCTCCGCAGACCCTCGGCAGCGCCCGCGGCGGAAGGACCGGCCTGAGCGGCCCCGCGGCCCCGGGGGGCGCCGCGGGTGGACGGAGGCTGCGGGGCCGCCGGTGCCCCAGGCCACAGCGGGCACCGGGCGCCGAGCCGACGAGAGGGGAACGCGCCCCATTGCCCACAACGTGCCCCCGCACTGCACCCCCGCACCGCCCTGCACTGCACCACCCTGCACTGCACCCCCGCACTGCACCCCCGTACCGCCCTGCACTGCACCCCCACACAGCACCACGCTGCACTGCACCACCCTGCACTGCACCCCCGCACAGCACCACCCTGCACTGCAGCCCTACACTGCTGCCCTGCACTGTCCCGCACTGCATACTCGCACTGCACTCCTACACTGCTGCTCTGCATCGCACTGCCTTCCCGCACTGCTCCCCTGCACCACCCCACACTGCACCCAGCCCCGCTCTGCACCCTGCCCGTGCACCCTGCCCTACCCCCACCCTGCACCCCGCACTGCACCCCGCCCCCGCACTGCACCCCGCACTGCACCCTGCCCCGCCCCCGCACTGCACCCCGCCCCCGCACTGCACGCCCCGCCCCCGCACTGCACGCCCCGCCCCCGCGCGCCGGGGCCGGGAGGGGCGGGGTCTGCCTGGCTCCGCCCCCGGGGGGCCGGGGCGCGGCTCCGCCGCCCTTACGCCTGCGCGGCAGCTTCCGGCACTATCGTCCCCGTCGGCACGATGGCGGCCGTAGCCTGCGGCCAATCAGGCGGGCCCGGCGGCGCGGCGGGCCAATGGGGGGGCGGCCGGGGGCGGGCGCGGCGCGGCGATTGGCTGCTGCGCGCTTATAGGGCGAGGCGGGGCGCGCGGCGGGGGCAGTGCAGGACGTGGCGGCGGAGCGGCGGGAGGCAGCGGCGCCATGACCCGTGAGTGCGGCCGGGCCCGGCGGCGCCGGGGGCGGGAGGGCCGGGCCGGGCGGGCGGGCTGAGGCGGCCGTGCCGTTGCAGGCGGGAACCAGCGCGAACTGGCCCGGCAGAAGAACCTGAAGAAGCAGAGCGACTCGGGCAAGGGCAAGCGGCGGGACGACGGGCTCTCGGCCGCCGCGCGCAAGCAGAGGTGAGCGCCCGCCCTCCCCCGGCCCGGCCCGGCCCGGGCGCCGCCGCCGCCCTGACGCGCTCTCCCCCCGCAGGGACTCGGAGATCATGCAGCAGAAGCAGAAGAAGGCCGACGAGAAGAAGGAGGGCACCAAGTAGCCCGGGGCTGCGGCCGGGGCCGGGGCCGGGCCGCCCGCCGGCAGGATGCCCCGCGCCGCCCCGGGGCCGGCCCGCGCCGACGGGGCCCGCGGCAGCGCCCCGCGGCGCCGCCTCCTATTAAAGTAGCTTGTGGAGCCCTGCAGGCCCGGCCTGGTGCTGCGCGTCGGGAGCGCCCGCCCCGCCGGGCACCGCGGCCCATCCCGGCGGGCGTCGTGTCGTGACCCGACGGGCATCATGTCGTGTCGTGACCCGGCGGGTGTCGTGTCGTGACCCTGCGGGTGTCGTGACCCGGCGGCCGTCCCGGGGCAGCGGGGCCTGGAGGAGAGGCGCCGTGGCGGGGTGCAGCCTGCGAGGCCTCTGCGGGCATCGCCCCGGCGCGCGGTGGGCTCCTCGGGGCAGTGGGACCTTAGCGGTGCGGTGGGGTGTCACGGGCAGGAGACGGCTGGGGAAGCAAGGGGTGAATGCCCTGGGCAGTGGGGAGCTGGAGAAGGATGGGAGCGTGCTGGAAATGCAGGAGAACAGAAGCAGGAGAAGGGTCTTTGGGATGGGAAGAGTGGCGGTGAGGGGACCAGGAGGAAGAATTGCGGGGCAGGTCAGACGAAGGCAGTGTGGGGCCCGAGAGCGGGAGCAGTGGTGGCTGGGCTCGGGCACGGATGCTGGCCCGCTTCTGCAGCAGCTGGGGATGGACAGGGCCCGGGACAAGGCTGTGCTGACAGGCAGCAGGCAGGGAGCGAATGCTGGAGGCAGGAGCTCTTGGGCTACCGAGGACTGCAGACAGCTGTGCTTGACTTGATGCTGGGCAGAGGTGTCAGCCTGTGTTTTCAGAGGGAAGACCTTGGCTGGGGCACTGGGGGACGTGAAACAAAACACAGGGGATGGTGATGGGCCATGCTGTGAAGGGGATGCCAGGAGCAGCAGCGGATGGGTACTGTTTCCTCACATCTTTTTCCCTGGCCTGGAGATGTTAGGGAGGGTGAGACAGGGCGGTAGGGCACTGGGCAAGGCTCAGGGCCCAGCCTAGAGAGAAAGAACCCTTTTGGGTAAAGCCAGGGTACCACTTCCCTGGCTGCTTCTCCACACAGACAGCAATTTCAGCCAGCAAGCTGTGAAAGTTTACTTACAAAGGAAGAGAAAACACCTCTAGTCTGGAAGCTGGAACGGGGCGAGCTGCCTGTTCCACAGCAACTGTGTGGACAGTGCTGTAGGGTAAGAGCAGATGGAGCGGGTAGTTGTCTGTGGTGGGGCTGTGAGGCCCAGCAGCCTGCTTGTCTCCTGCACTAGGTCCTGCAGCAGCTCAAAGCTGCCCTTGGAGGAATGCTGAGGTCCAGTCCGGCGCTGTCGCCTTTCCCGAGGGCTGCTGTCCTCTTCACTTCCCTGCAGGGTCGAGAGCAGCAGTGTTAGCAGGTCCTGCCTGCCCTGCAGCAGGACGGGAGCCGGGTGACCAGTGCAAGCCCTCCTGCCGCTGGGTGAGCTGCCTCCCCGCCAGGCAGGGCAGGGGCTCCTCACCGGGCTAGGTGCAGCACGGCCTCCACCACGTTGGTCCCGTCCTTAGCGCTGGTCTCGCAGAACAGGGCTGAATGGGCCTGAGGAGGAGGACAGCCTGTGTCGGTGGTGTCCCTGCCCACCCTGTGGCACAGAGCTGTGTCTGCTCACCATGGCCAGCTTCTCCCCGTGGGTCGTGTGGACCCCTCCTGCCTCCGGCAGTCCGGGGCGCAGGTCAATCTTGTTCCCAACCAGCATGAGTGGCAGTGGGCTCTCGGTGCCCTACGGGGAGGGAAGGGCAGCTCAGGGCACTGCGGGGCCCAGCGGTCTCCAGCCGCAGCACTGGCCAGCACAGTCCTCGCCTGCGGCGTGCTCTGCTCCAGCGGCTGCGGAGCTCGGCTGCCTCCTGCCACGCTTGTGCGGCACCCAGCCCTCCCCGGCACCCAGGTCGAAGAGCGCAGTGTTAAACCATATAGCAAACACCAACCACCACCACCCCCAAAGCAAAAAGGTTCCTCCCAAAGGCTGACCTTGGACCTTGCTTAAGAAATGGTCCAACTTGCTATTACTTCAGTTCTGCTTCCCTAAGACCGCCTGGGGCACAGCCCAGCCCAGGCCTCGTGGGGAAGCCTCAAGGTTCCTACCCCTCTCCGGGAGGGTCTGGTGCTTGTCAGACCCTCCCCACTACCTTGATGTCCTCGATCCACTGGCGGACGCTGAGGAAGCTGCTCTCGGAGCTGATGTCGTAGAGGAGCAGCACGCCGTGGGCTTTGCGGAAGTAGGACTTGGCAACGCTCCGGAATCTGGTGCCGGGAAGTGTCAGTGCTGCGGGGCCAGGCCCTCCGGCGTGCTGCGGGGGCTGCGCCTGGCCCCGTGCTCCCGGCCCTGCACCGAGGGCCGCTCTGCAGCGAGGACAGCCGCCGTGCCGGTGCAGTGACCTTGGCAGCCCCCGGCCTGCCCGAAGCTGCAGAAGTGGCCTTTGCTGGCTCAGATCAGCGGCAGGAGCCTTGGCCCCTCTCACCTCTCCTGCCCAGCTGTGTCCCAGATCTGTAAGGTGGTTTGCTCCCCATCCACCAGCAGCTGCTTCACCTGGAAGTCCACCCCTGAGAGCAGAGAGCGTCAGGTGCTGTTCTCCCGCTCCCCTGCCCCTTCGCCGTGGTCCTCGGTACCTAGCGTGCTGGGGATGTCTCCTCTGAAGTCATTCGTGCAGAGGCGTAGTAGGAAGCTGGACTTCCCAGCGCCGCTGTCTCCGGCCAGCACCAGCCGGTAAACGGGACAAGGAGCTGCGGGTTCCTCTGCAGCTTCTGGTGCCTGAGGGGAATAAACAGAAAGGCTCTGTGGGACGTGGTGCTGTGCCAGGGCAGCACGTGCGCTGCCCACCCTGTGCTTTTCTCCCCACTCGTTATTTGTGCCCTGCCAGGGCGGTGCTGGTCACCTTTGGTGCGAAGGCAGGAAGCCTCCTCTTGCTGGAGTGCCTTGCGGGGTGGCAGGGTCCCTCTGCCTCGCCTGGCTGGGGGGCGGGTGCCTGCTGGGTGGCAGACGTCGTGTTGCAGGGCGTGAGCCCGGGGCAGCGTCTGGGGCGCCTGGGCAGCCCCAGCCCCGCTGCAGGTCTCTGCCGGCTGCAGGCGAGCAGACTCGCATCCCTTCCCAGCCCAGGCCCCGGGCAAATTGGTCACCTCCGTGTCCGAGCACGGGCTGGCGGGAGGTGCATCCTCCGAGCTCTCGCTCCCGGCGCCGCTGAGCGACGAGGCCGTGTCCGTGCTGGAGCCCGAGCTCTGCTGCCGCCCGAGGCCGGGGCTGCTGCGAGCCGGGTCTCTGCCCGCCTGGGGGGCCGCAGTGGGGAGCAGCGGGCTGGGCGAGGTGCCCCCCGGGTACCTGTGCCAGAGGCAGCGCTCAGGGAGGGGGCAGCCGTGGCCGGCCCTGTCCCGGCCCTGCTCGCTCACCTGCCGTCGGTGCCCTCCAGCGGGCCACGCAAGGGCGCAGCGAGAGGACTGTGGTGTCGGGCAGGGGGTGACAACTGCAGGGGGACGAGACGTTCGGCATGGGGTGCCCCGCGGCCCTCCTGCTCCCGGCGTGGGCCGGGGAGCAGCGGGAGCCTGGCAGGCCCGGGGCACCCCCAGCTCCCGGGGCTCCCGTGGTCCCCGCGTGCAGCCCCCCTGCCCTGGGGGCACAGGCAGAGCGAGCGAGGGCAGCCCTGAGCCCACCTGCGCACGTGGCTGGTGCCCGGCACTGGCCCCCGCTCTGCAGGGGTTGGAGGCTCACCTCCCTCGGGCTGCCGTCCGGGCCAAGCCGCAGCGCCCAGCGCAGGCAGCTGTTGCTCTCGTACAGGCTCCTGTTAGTGGCTCTGAGAAGCGAGAGCCGCGTCAGACCCGGCAGTCACGGGGACCAAACCGGAGAAGGGCTGGACCCGTGGCGGCGGCCCCAGGCAGGCACGTCCCAGCCTGTCACCTGCAGCTGTCCCACGCCAGCGCTGCCCGGCCGGGCCCCTACGTACTGCAGCGTCCTGACGTAGCTGGTGAAGGCCAGGTTCTCCTCGGCCACCTCCCTCAGCATCAGCTGCTCCCTGCGGAGAGAGGGCATCCGCCCCGCTAGCTGGCACGGGCACCGAGCGGGACCTGCCCCGAGCCCGGCAGGCAGTCCTGGGGGTGGGAGGGGGGCTGGCGCGGCCAGAGGCCCCGGGGACACCCCGGGCCGCAGGGGATGCCAGCAAGAGGCCTGGAGGGACCTGCCGGCAGCCGCAGACAGGCTCCCTGCTGCTGGTGCTCAAGACGCGGCTGAGCAGGGCAGCGTTTCCCGGGCTGGGCCTGGCCCTGCCCCAGGGCGGCAGGAAAAGGCTGCCAAGCCGAGGGCTGGCACAGCCCTGCCTGCGGGGCTGGGGCCTCCCTGCCTGCGGGGCTGGGGCGCACGTGGGGATGTGCGGCGGAGCCTCCCCGGGCGGGGAGCAGCCCTGCCCCCCCCGCCCCCCCCGCCCCCCAGGGTCACCTCTTCTGCTGCTTGGCCTGCTCAGAGAGGTCCCTGCGCAGCTGCTCCAGCTCCGCCTGCAGCTGGGAGACGCTGGTCTCGGCCTCGAGCAGGGTGAAGCGCAGCTGCTCGTTCTCCTGGACGGGGCGACACGGGTGCCCGTCGCGGGGTCTCGCCCGCACGGCCCGGTGCTGGAGGGGGCTGGCCGCACCCACCGTGCACGGCGGGGAGACACGGGTCCCGCGGCTCCGGGGACCCCCCCAGCTCCGTCCCCGGACTCCACCTGCGTGAGATCCCCGAGCTGGTGCTGCAGCCGCGCGATGCCGTCGCCGGAGCCCTGCCTGCGTCCCTGCATGTCCTGCAGGGCGGGGAGGGGGTCTGAGCCGCAGCCCCCAGCCCGGTGCCCGCTGCTCCCGGCCAGGCTCCGCCGCTGCCGGTGGGGCCACGGGAGACCCCCGGGGCGGCCCCGCTGCTGCAGCCACCCCGATGGGATGGGAACTTCTGGGAACGCCCGTGCCCGGGCAGCCCCGCGCCCCCCGGGGACGCCCCGTCCAGCCCCGGGGGTCCCGCACTCACCTCCTCCGGGGCCGGGTGCTGCGGGGTACGGGGCCGGCAGGACCCCCGCCCGGGCAGGACCCCCGGCCTGGTGGCCCCCCCCCCGGGCTCCCGCGCGGAGCCGCCGGCCCGTCCGGCAGCCGCCGCCGCCGCGTGGGCCCCGCCGGGGCCGCCCCGGCCGTGTTTGCTCTGCGGGCGGGGCGGGGCGGGCACGGGCCGACGCATTCCTGCGGCGGGGCCCGCTACCGCTCCCGGTACCGCGCCCGCCCCCGCCTCTGGCAGCCGCCCCCCCCGGGCGGCCCCCCGTCCCCCCGCCCTGCCCCGCGCCCCTCTCCCGAGCTGCCGCTGCCCCGGCAGCGCCGGCACCGGCACCGGGTGCCCCGACTGCGCTGCTGCTCGGAGCCCCGAGGGCGGCTCTGCGGGGGGGCCGCTCTGCCGCCCGGAGCCCCCCGGAAGGGCGCGTGACGGGACGTGTCTGGGATGGCAGGACTGTGGTCCCCGGGGAGGGGGCAGCCGTTGCTGTGGGACAGGATGGGATGGGACGGGACGGGATGGGATGCGACGGGACGGGATGGGATGGGATGGGACGGGACGGGACCAGCCGTGGTGCTGGCGCAGGGCACAGGGCCTGGGTGCTGGTGCTGGCCACGGGCTGGGACAGGACGATGGGGCCAGTTGTCCGGGTGCTCACATCCAGGCCGGGCTCCCACCCTCTTCTCCGGCCTCCTGCCCTGCCCAGGGAGGGTCGGGCACGGGACGCCCTTCCCACGAGCGCTGCAGCTGCGTGCCGGGGTGGCCGCGGGCCCCCGGGGCTCCGCACCACCTCCCAGTGCCCAGCGGGAGCTGTGCCCGGGCCGTGCCCCACGGCCAGCAGCCCCCCCGGTTCGGACCAGTGTGCCCAGGACCGCGTCGTGCTGGAGCCCAGCAGCCTCGTGTGTCCCTGTGTCCGGGTGAGGACTGGCTCCTCCGGGGCTGGACCGGCAGCGCGCTACGGGCACCGGCCGTGGGCTGACCGCCTGCTAGCCCCCCGCCAGGCCATCCTCCCGGCTGCTCCAGCCCTCCCGGCTGCTCGTCCCTGTCTCCCCGGAGCCACCCCGGGCCGTGGCGGCTGGGGCTGGGGCTGGGGCGCTGCTGGCTCCCTCTGCGCCCAGCTCGGTGGCTGCTGCGCGCACGGGAGGGGACACGGCACAGATCAGCTCAGAGCTTTACGTAAAAATGTATTCCAGGAGCTATGTACAGCGAAGGCAGGGCCAGGCAGGTGCCGGACGCGGCGCTGCGGCAGGGCAGAGCCCTCTCCCCGGGCAGCCAGACGCAGCCCGCGCCGGCAGGACCTGCCTCCCGGAGGGGACGGGAGCACCGTGGCGGTGGCCAGACTCCGTCGCGGTCTGGGCTCCGGCCGCTGCGCGGGGGGCTCTGGCTCAGTGCCGGAGCCGCATCCCCGGCAGCGAGGCAGCAGCGTGCCCGGTCACGGCTCCAGGGCGGCGGCTCCCGGGCGCAGCCTTTTCCGAGGACGGTCGGTCCGGAGGCGCCAGCGGGGCCAGGGCACAGCCCCGGCTGCTGCCGCGTGGGGCCGGGTGCGGCCCGTCCCCGCAGGGCTACGCGGAGACGCTGATGCGCTGCGGGGCGCGTCGTCGTCGCAGCACGCGCAGGGACGGGCTGCCGCCCCGGCGCTGGGACGAGCCCGGGAGGCACAGGGGGCTCAGCAGCAGCCACAGGTAGAGCAGGACGCAGGCCCAGCACGAGGCCGCCTTCACCCAGAAGGTCGACCAGCTGCCGTGCGTGAAGGTGGTCTCCAGCACCGCGTCCTCGTAGCTGGTGGGGAGAGGGCAGGCGTCGGGGTGCCCGAGGGAGGCAGGAGCGGGGGGGTCCCGGGGCGGCTGCAGCCGCCGGGTCACCGAGCGGCTCTGGGCACGTCCACCTGCCGCGGATGCTGAGCCCTCACTGCAGCAACCGCCCCGCTGCAGCAACCGCCCCGCTGCAGCACCCACCCGGCTGCAGCAACCGCCCCGCTGCAGCACCCGCCCCGCTGCAGCGCCCGTCCCTCCCTCCCCCTGCACGCAGGAGCCGGTTGGGCACATCGTGCCCAGGGCAGCTGCATTCGCACCAGCAAAGGGACACGAGGGCCGTCTGGCAGAGCAGGGCCCTACCTGAACCAGTTGGTGAGGGTCATCATGACGTAGAGCGAGGCGAGGAAGAAGACGAAGTGGAAGGCTGAGTAGCTGTAGACCACCCGGTCCCGCTCGTCCTGGAAGAGGCACGGTGCGGCGGCGGGCTCCTCCGCGTGCTCGCACGTCTGCTCGGTCCCTGGAGAGCGGGGTGAGGGCAGCCGCGGGCTGGGGCAGGCGCCCAGGGTGCCGAGCCCCCCGCGCCGCCGGCTCCCGCTGCCGCTGCACACACCTCGCAGCTCCTCCTCCATCTTCTCCGGGCAGCAGAAGCAGCAGGAGGGTTTCTGCAAAGCGATTCGGGGCAGTGAGGCTGCGACGGCGGGGGGACGGGCAGCCCCGGTGGGCTCTGGGCCGGGCCGGCGGGGCTGCGCCATGGAAAAGCCCCCGCGCTTTGCGGAGGAGCCTGCTGCTGCCCCGGCTCCCGGGGGGGCCAAGGGCCGGTGCTCAGGGCTGGGGCCGGGGGGGTCCGCGGCAGGGAGCTCTGCGGGCAGCGCCGCACTCACTTTGAACTCGAAGCTGTAGACTTTGACCATCCAGAGGGGCCCAAACACCTCGGCCAGGTAGGAGACTTCATTGCTGCGGCCAGGACAGAGGAGCAGCCGGTGACACGAGGCACCCGGCAGCCCGTGCCGGGCCCCCGCCGCCCCGCGGCCCCGCTCCGGGATCGGCACAGCAGGCGCCTCGCCGTGCCCGGCCCCGGGACGCCACGTGGCCCGGGTGGCCCCCGGCTCTGCCAGCCGTGCCACAGCCGTGATGGGCCCACGCGGTGCCACTCGCACCGGCCGTGCCGGGATGGGACGGTGCCCGGGGGGGGCTGTGCCCGGGAGGGGAGCGTGCCGGGGGGCCGAGCCGTGCTGGGGGGCCGAGCCGTGCCGGAGGGCTAAGCCATGCCGGGGGGCCGCCGCCCCGTGCCGGGGGGCCAAGCCACACCGGGGGGCCGAGCCGTGCCGTGGAGCTGCCGCCCCGTGCCGCAGCGCTGTGCCACGAGGCTCACGCACCATGCGAAGAGCACGCAGGCGTACATGATGGCAGCCCCCAGGACGGCGACGGTGGTGTCCTCTGCCTGCAGCTCGTCCTGCCGCACGCCGGGGAAGCAGACGGTGAGGTTCTGGCCCTGGTAGAGCACTGCGGGACGCAGGGGTGAGACGGGGCCGGCCCCGGCGGGAGCGGGTCCCCGCGGCGGCCCCAGCGCTCACCTCGCTCCGGGGGGCGGCTGGAGAGCGCGGAGAAGGTGAGGTACATCACGTAGCAGCTGATGATGGAGGCCTGCAGCAGCCCCGACCGCGGCTGCTCTGCAAGGAGAGGGCCAGGCCTCGCCGAAGCCCCGCGGGCCGGCAGGCGGGTCCCTTCCCGCGGCTCCCTGCCGGCAGCCCTGCGCGGGGCGTGGGATGGGGCAGTGGGCGCCCCAGGGCCGAGTCCTCCCCAGGCACCTGCACGTTGGTACCAGGAGGCAGCCAGCCCCGCAGCACGGCATGACGGAGGCTCCGGGGTGCCGAGCTGCACCGCGCCGTGCTGCACCGTGCCACACTGCGCCACGCCATGCTGCACCACGGCACGCAGTGCTGCACCAGGGCATGCCAGGCAGTGCCAGGCAGTGCCGTGCCATGCTGCACCACGGCACGCAGTGCTGCACCGTGCCATGCCGTGCTGCACCATGCCACGCTGTGCCCCGCAGCACTTACTGAGCCGCACACAGGGCGTGATGGAGACGAAGGACATGATGCCGCAGAGGCTGCCGTTGACGGTGAGCAGGGTGCTGTTGAGGCGGCAGGCAGCCGGGTGGGTGTAGTACTTGTAGAGGAAGGAGAAGGCCGCGGAGGCGAGGGTGTAGAAGGCGGCCGTGGCCAGCAGCACGGCCAGGTACCAGCGCTTGTCCTGCGCGGCGCCCGTGAGCCTGCCGGGAGAGCGGGGTGAGGCCGGGCACGGCCCCCCGCGGCGCCGCCGGGGCCGGCGCTCACCAGTTCTTGTTCCAGGTGTGCGCGAAGGCGGTGATGAGCACCAGCTGCACCAGGATGAAGGCGAAGCCCCCGCAGACGCCCACGTAGTGCCAGGCTGCGGGAGAGCGGGGAGGCGTGGGGCAGGCGTGGGGCACCCAGCGCCAGCCGCGGGGGCCGTTGGGGGGCTGGGGGAGGCAGCTGAGGCCGGGGGTGGACGCACCTGGGATGAAGTTGTCCTCGGGGATGAAGAAGCTGGCGGCACAGAGCCCCACCAGCACCAGCAGCTTCGGGAGCCAGAACCTGCGGGCAGCGGCAGCAGGGGAGGCCTCAGCCCCGGCGCCCGGCTGCAGCCCCCAGCAGCCCAGTGCAGCCTCAGCGCCCGGCCGCAGTCCCCAGCAGCCCGGTGCAGCCTCAGCGCCCGGCCGCAGTCCCCAGCAGCCCAGTGCAGCCTCAGCACCCGGCCGCAGTCCCCAGCAGCCCGGTGCGGCCTCAGCGCCCGGCCATGGCCCCCAGCAGCCCGGTGCGGCCTTGGTGCCCGGCCGCGGCCCCCAGCAGCCCGGTGCAGCCCCGGCGCCCGGCCATGGCCCCCAGCAGCCCGGTGCGGCCTTGGTGCCCGGCCGCGGCCCCCAGCAGCCCGGTGTGGCCCCAGCGCCCGGCCGCAGTCCCCAGCAGCCCGGTGCAGCCTCGGCGCCCGGCCGCAGTCCCCAGCAGCCCGGTGCGGCCCCAGCGCCCAGCTGCAGCCCCCAGCAGCCCAGTGCAGCCCCGGTGCCCGGTCGCAGCCCCCAGCAGCCCGGTGCAGCCTCGGTGCCCGGCCGCGGCCCCCAGCAGCCCGGTGCAGCCTCGGTGCCTGGCCGCGGCCCCCAGCAGCCCGGTGCGGCCGGCGCCAGCCCCGGCGGTACCCGTTGTGCAGCTGAGCGCGGCAGTCGGTGCTGGAGCGCACGTTGAGCAGCAGGGCGGCCTGCGCCAGGTGGAAGCAGGCGGTGCCGAAGCAGACCCGGTACACGGCCGAGGAGCCCGCCAGGCGCTCGCAGTCGGTGCCGCCGGCCAGGTGCTCGCACAGCGCCGCCGAGAAGGGCACCTGCGGCACGGCGGGGCGGCGCTGAGAGTGTGTCCGCACTCGGGCCCCGCCGGCACCCCAGCACCAGGCACCGCGCCGCCCCCAGCGCCGCGGGTACCCCAGCCGCCCCAGGACCCCCAGCATCTCCAGGACCCACAGGAGCCCCGGTGCGCCTGGCAGCCCCAGCGTGCCCCAACCCTCAGCACCCTGGTACCTCCAGCACCCCGGCACCATGGCACATCTATTGCTCCTGGGATCCCCAGCACCCCCAGTATCCCTGGGATTCCCAGTAATTCTGGCATCCCTGTACCCCCAGTACACCTCACAACCCCAGTATCCCAGGAACCCCAGCATCCCATGATCCCTGGCACCCCAAGACCCCTCGTGCCCCCGGCATCCCCAGCACCCAGGGTACCCCAGGACCCCTCGCACCCCCAGAAACGCTTGTGCCCCGGGACATCTCACACCCCTGGGATCCCCAGTGCCCAGGGTAGCCAAGGACCCCGGGACCCCCAGATCCCTTGTGCCCCCAGTCCCCCTGACATCCCCACCCCCAGCCCCACCTTCTCCCGGACGGCCTGGGCCACGGTGCGGGACAGCGCGAGGCAGCACACGGCGGAGGCGAGGACGTGCAGGAGCGTGTAGAGCAGGCGGGTGGCCGTGGACACGCGCAGCCCGCTGCAGGGGCTGCAGCCGCAGCACAGCTGGGGGGGGGACGCACGGTCAGGGGGACCCCACGCGGGCCGGCCCTGGCCCATCACCCCCCCACCCAGCCCCGCTCCCCTTCCCCTTCCCCTCCCCGCCCCGACAGGGGCTCCGTCCCACCTGGCAGAGGAGCAAGTGCAGGAGGCGGCTGCGTGCCCGAGTGCCCGCCATGGCCCGGCCGGCTTGGCCCCGGCACCCTCACGGGATTAGGGGGATTGCCAGCTCGTCCCGCCCCGCCATCTGCCTGCGTCGCCTCCGGGAGCCGTCCCTGGGGCACACAGCCGGGAGTGGGGGACGTGCCTGGGACCCCCGCCTGGCACCCTGCCTGGGACCCCGATCCCGCAGGGAGGATGAGGCCCCGGTACCCGGCACCCAGCTCAGGCTGGAGAGCAGTGGGGCGGCTCGGTCGGAGCCGTGCTGGCGGGGCACGGCCAGGACGGGCCCTGGGCACTGTTGGACGGGGCAGGCGTTCGGGTGCTGTGGGGTGAGCGTGGCTGCGGAGGGCCCCGTGCGAGGCCCCGGTGCCGACCCAAACTGCCGGAAGGGAACTCGGATGCTGCGGCAGGGCCGGCGGCAGCGATGAGGGTGCCCACCCGCTTGGCCAGGCAGGCGCGTCGGCACGGTGCCCGTGTGCCAGCAGTGCGAGGCCCTGCACCCGGGCACGCGAGCAGGGCAGCCCAGACGCAGCGTCCCGCATGCCAGCACCGCGGGCCGAGCCCACCACGGGCCTCGGGGCCAGGCCATGCCGGCGGGTGAGCCGTGATCCCAGCCACACACCCTGCGCGGCTCCCGGAGCAGGGCCGGTCCCGGGGAGGCCCAGCAGCTCCCAGCAGCATGTGGCAGCGCTGGTCCCGTCCGGCGGGCCCGGCCCGGGGCATCTCCGCCACGGGGACGGTTATCCCACGGGGAAGCCAATTAGGCTGCGGCTGTGATTACTGTGCCGGGAGCCTCCAGCACCGCAGCGGATCTTGTCCTTCACTCAGACGCGATTATGCCGGGAGCCAAATCAGGGTCCTTAACCCTCTTAGCAGCTTACGCCCGGGAAGGCGTCTGCCGCGCGGGGCCGCGGCGCGGGCAGGGGCCGGGACACCACAGGGGCACCGGGGCTGTTCGCAGGGCACCTGCCCCCACGGCACCAGGCCCTGGGACGGCATGGCCCAGGGGTCCGGAGGGGCCGGCTGTGGGGAGCTGGGCGGGAGGCGCCCGCCTGGGGACCCAGCTAGGGCCGCAGCCCCAGGACGGGGCCCCGCAGCCCCACGCGTGATGGCGGACGAGGCCCCGCAGCCCCGGGATGGGGCCCCGCAGCCCCACGCGTGATGGCGGACGGGGCCCCGCAACCCCCGGGCCGGGCCGAGGCGCCGTCGGGGGGAACCGACGCCGGTGCCGGGAGCCGGGCCCCGCCCCGGCGGGAGGCCCCGCCCCCGGCCGCGCCCCCTCCCTCGGCCCCGCCCCGAGAGCCTGAGGCTACTCTCTGCCCCGCGCGCTCCTCCTCTCGCTGGTTCCGGCGGTAGTGGCACGTGAGCGGAACCGGAAGCGCGGCGCCGGCGGCGTGATGGCGGCAGAGGGGGATGTGGAGCTGGAGCTGGAGACGGAGCCCAACGGCTCCGGGAGCGGCGGCGACGGGGCGGGCGGGCGCGCGGCCGAGAAGCCGCGGAAGCATGACAGCGGCGCGGCGGACCTGGAGCGCGTCACGGACTACGCGGAGGAGAAGGAGATCCAGAGCTCCAACCTGGAGACGGTGCGGGGCCGGACCGGGCCGGGCTGGGCTGGGCTGGGCCGGGCCGGGCTGGGCCGGGCCGGGTCGGAGGGGCTCGGGGAGGGCCGGGGCCGGGAGAGCTGGGCCGGGCTTGGGGAGGGCCGGGGCTGGCAGCACCGTCGGAGTGCCCTGCCCAGGGCAGCCAGAGGCTCCCGCCTGGCGTGGCCCCACTGGGGAGCCTCCTTCCCGGCCCAGCCCCCTCCGGGACCTGTTTCGTGGAGGCGCAGCATTAACCTGCCTGGTATCGTGCGCTGAGGTGACTCTGCTCGTTTTGCTAGGCCATGTCAGTGATTGGAGACCGGAGGTCCAGGGAACAGAAAGCAAAGCAGGAAAGGTAATGGCACTTCCTTGCATGTTATTTGGGGCTTTAGTGGGCAATCTTCCAAGTGCTCATCTTGCAGCCTTTGCTCCTGCATCTGTCCTATCTGCCACACTTGTGCTAGTGGTTGGAATCTCTCCTCGGAACAGAGGCATGGGGACTGCCGATGTGGGACTGGGACATCCAGCTTCTCAGCAGTTACATTTCCACCTTGCACGGTGGCAAACGTGCTGTCAGGTTTTCCTTGGGAAGTCAGGTGTACCCCAAGAGGAGCCGAGCCTCTTCCCAAAGCACACCACTGTGTTTCTGCAAGGCATCTCTGGTCTCTCCGGTCATAAGTAAATGAATGTGCAAGGGTGGTAATGGGATCTGGAAACATGTCATTTACTGGCGGTTTGTTCTATCTCTTATTATAGGGAGAAAGAACTAGCAAAAGTCACCATAAAGAAAGAAGATCTGGAACTAATTGTAAGTACGGGCAGGAAGCTGAGCTGGTGGTGGCTTGTCCCAAACCTCGCGTGCAGTCAGTGTCTCGTCACTGAAACGCTGCACCGAAAGATGTGGCTGGCAAATACTTGTCTGCTGGGCTGCGCGTGCGGCACTGGACCAGGCCGGGGCGGCAGCGGGGCAGCTCCTGCTGCTGCTGCCCTCTCGCAGAGCCCCAGCTGCGTCTGCTGCGCTGAGCTCTGCTCGTTTTCCCGCAGATGAATGAGATGGAGATCTCGCGGGCAGCTGCTGAGCGCAGCCTCCGGGAGCACATGGGGGACGTGGTGGAGGCCCTGATCACCCTCACCAACTGAGCCCGTCCTCTGGGACTGCCGCACGCGTCTGACGCTGCCTGCCCCGGCACGGCCTCGCCCAACCGCCCCTCGGCCGGCGCCGTGTCGGCTGCGGACTGCGTGTGTTAAATTATTGAATAAAGGCACCAGCTGGAGTGAGCCATGACTGTGATTCACGCAGAGCTGAGCCCTCGCTCCCCGCTCGGCAGATCCTGGTGATACGTGTGGTGCTGGCACGTCAGGAAGAGGTGCTGGTGTCAGGCTGTAATGCCCGAGGGAGGCTCTGTAACCGGGTGGTGGCTGCTCACCCTTCTCGGGATAAGCTGACCCTGCCTGAACGCTGGTACGGATCTTCTTTGTGGTTTCAATCTTGGACTCCTCTCGTGAGGTGTCACAGGCTTCTGCTGGACCGGTCCTTTTGTTCCCGAGCTCAGCAAGTCTCCCCAGAGGCTAATGGTTCCTGTCAGTTTATTTTCTGTTTTATGCACTAGCCAGGAGTGCAGCCGTGCGAGAGGGGAAACACGGCGTCATGGCTGTTCTCGCCTTTGTATGAATCTAGGCTAACTCAGGTCTTGGGACACTGACCGATAGCAGGTCTAGACTGAGCAGCCCGAAGGTGGGGGCTAGCCTGCAGCCGGCCCTTCCCTCTGTCCCCTCGGCCTCTCTTGGCACCTGACCACCGAGAACAGTCGGGTACTTGAACAAGAGGAGTTCCCTTAATGGCACTGGTAAGAGCTGTGCTGCGCCCAACAAATCACTGTGGGAAACCTGTGTTTCCCGTTCCCGGGGGAGGATGAGCCTGAGCCATGGGGAAGCTGCTCCGGAGCAGCCACTTAGCCATCCTGGGCAGGAAGGTAAGGAAACAGCAGGGAACCGCGAGGCAACAGGCAGCTACGACTGCCCTGCCTGGGCCAGCACCTCCTGCACCACGCCAGGCTGCCCTGGGTTTAGCACGTGCTGGATGCGATCGTGGTCCTGAGCCCTGGGTGCTGCCCGAAGCGCAAGGCACCAGCTAGGAAAGCCGAGTTCCTGGCAGGTCTCTGCAAAGACACCGCCAGAATTCATAAGAAAACAGTTGCTTTATTCAAAACTATCCTGTCCCACCCCACTGCACAGGTAGAAAAGCAAAGCCCGGCAGGAAGAGGGGGAGGAGACAGTGTCACAGCTGTTCCAAACCAGAAAAGGGCCCAACTTGACAACTGGAGGGGAAAGACGAGCAATGAGGAGATGCTTTGGAACAGATGAGTGTAAAGTCCATTAATTCCTTTGAAAAGAACGAGTGTTGGGAGCAGGGTGAGTTGCTGTGCTCCTGCACAGGCTCGATCAGCTGTCTGGGAGCTGCTGCTGGTGGAAAGGTGACACGGCTGTGGGCCCAGTCAGCACAGACTGTTCCTCCACAGAAGATTCAGGTCATGAGTCTGCGGAGTCTCTGCAGCCCTGGGACTGAATCGTGCCACCACGTAGAGGGGGAGGCTCAGTGCAGGAGCACAGAGAGGAGCAGCTGCTCGGGACAAGTCCTGGCAGCACCATGCTCTGTCCCTTCTAGTCCTGCGCCAGCTTTTGGGTAGCTGGCACACACAAGTGCCTTCTGCCCTGCAGTCAGCCACACGACACTGTCCTGCGTCCCTCGCTTAAGTGGTTTTTCGCTTCTTGGCTGACGGTCGCTCAAAGACATCCCGTACGCCTGCTGCCTTCTGTTTGAAGAACTTGGTGTTCTGCGCGCTCTCCTGGCCCCACGCAGAATCAAACGAAGTTGTGTCCTGGTCCACCAAGTGGGTGTACTTAGTGCGCCCGGAGCGCCCAAAGTTCTTGACCTGTGCAGCAGAAAATCTCTTGAGCAGCCGTTCAGATAAGACACGGGGACTCTGTCATACCACTGCCCTTCCCCACTGAGTGGGGGAAGTTCCCTGCCCTACCACCCGCTCTGCGCTGCAGCTGCAGCCCGGCACCCTTCTGCTCCTGCCCACACCCACCTGCATGACTTTGGGCAGGATGGTCTTGTTGAAGTGGTCCTCCAGGGTAGGGGCGCTGAAGTCCCTCTTGTACACCTCCTCGTCTTCATCCTGCAGGAGGAAGAACGCACACCTGCTCAGCTTGCAGGCTTCCAGCAAGCACTGGCAGCTGACTGCAGTGGAAAGAGCTGCTGGGGACGTGCAACATCGCTTTGTGGGGACTGTCACAGTACTTATGGTCCTACTTAAGCTACTGCAGGAAGATGGGGGAACATGAGTTCTGCATCCCAGGGCTACCTCTCGCAGTTGCTCTTAGGCCTCCTTAGAGGCCTAAGCCTGATCCATAGCCATTGCAGAGCTACTTTGGTTCGGATAGGATTTATCAGCCCAAACATCATTGAGGGAACAACTCTGCTGCTTCTGAGCTTTGAGCCCCACGCGGAACCGCTCGCACGCCCCACCGCAGCCCCGCGGCATCGCTCACCATGAAGAAGGCGCCACGATGGTAGTACTTCTGCAGGAACTTGTATTTGCCCTTCACTGCCTTGTTGGTGATGACCTTGCCGTTGGCCCGAAGCTCCGCCCGGCGCTCCTCCTCCGTCAGGTTCCGCATCCGCTCGATCTCTGCCTTCTCCTTCTCCATGCTGGGCAGGACAAAAACCCATCAGACTCAGCATCCCCCACAGCACCCTCTCGGGACAACTACTGCTGCAGGAAGCCTTTTTAAGGGATCACGTTTCCTGACTCCGCAGCGGAGCAAGGCCACCCTGAGGGTGGACAGGAGAGGTTTGGGGTGCTTTGTCTAGTAAGAACATGCTGTCAAAAGGAAGCCTGAGGAAGAGAGGCCTCAATTATCAGCCGGCCTGCAGGGTGCATGGCCTGGGCCTGCTGACGCTCAGCCACAAATCTAAGCAGAGACAATACTTACGCTTCTCGTTCTTCACGATCCCGTTTGATGCGCTTCAGCTCACGTACTTTCCAGGCCTCGTACTCCTCCTCATCGTTCTCGTCATCTGTGTCAAGTGCATCCAGTGCTGCCAGCGAGCGCTTGTTCTCCTCCAGTTCCTTCTTTGCCTCCTCTTCTACAATCTGCAGCAAAAGCAGAAGTAAGCCTGCTGCAGCGCCCACCCTCCCCGTGCCACCCCAGGCAGCCCCTCAGTACTTTGAGCGTGTACTTGCGCCTCTCTTCTGCTAATCTCTTCGCCTCCTGCTCCAGCTCCTTCTGCTTCAAGGCTTCTGCTTCTCGCTCCTGAACCGTGATCCGGTCCTTCCTGTAAACAGGACCACAAAAGCCTTCTACTTTTCAGCCTGAGCCCATGCAGCCCATCAGTCCCTCACAGAGTTGTCCTGTTCCCATACTGCAGTGACCCTCAGCCCTTACTCTCTCCAAGAAAGGGCCAAGTTGCAGGGCTCTCCCCTTCCTGCTGTTGCCTAAGCCAGGGCAGCCTTGCCTAATCCCCCTGCAGCTACAGGTGTGCGTAGAGATGTGAGCGCGAGGCATGCGCCATGGTGCGCTGCCCTCTGCCAGCTTCCCAGCTCTTCATACAGCACTTGCCCAAACGCTCTAGCGGAGCCCTGCTGCCACCAAACCCACTGGCTGGTCCCATGCGGTGACTGACGCAGCGGCAAGAGGCCGCTCATAGCCGCTCAGCGATCCCCCGTTACTCCTCGGCTGTGCCCTGCCAGGCTGGCAGCTCTCATGTCCCCTTGCCAGGCAGGCAGCACTACCGCCCCATTTTAAGAAGCAGGATCACAGCAGCGGTGTTCTGCCTGGTGGCCAGCTGCCAACTCCTGTGTCCTCACGCAGGACTGATCCGTGGGGTTGCGTCACCTACTTGCGGATGAAGACGGGTTTGAGACGTGGCTCCATTTCATCCTCGCTGTCCGTGTACTCTTCATACTCGGACTCTGACTCGGACTCTTCTCCAGATCTACCCTCATCTTCCAGCTCCATCACCTCCATTTCCTCAGTCTTCCTCTCCTGCGCTCGCTGGCGCATCATCCCACGGCGACGCTCGATCTCCTAATGGAGATGCATCAAACACAGAGGAGTCAGTGGACCAGCCCTGCTACCGCTTCCTTCTGCACAGACTTTCTGCCTCAGGCAGGAAGCCAATTGCTTTCAGATCCTTTGTGCCAGAGGTGACATGTCTGGAACATCCTTGTTAAGAGAAGATGTGCCCATCCCTCGGGATGCAGGGTGGCCTCACCCAGCGTCCCACCTCACAGCAAGAGGCAGGTCATCCCAGAGTTAGGTCACGGCCAGCTGTGGAGTGACCCCTAAATCCTGGAACTTCCCAGTTTCACTAGATAACCCATGCATCCGTGGAAAAGACTATTCCAGCCTGTGTCATTCAGGGGCTTTCTTAAGCCAAATCCATTTAGCTCTGCAAGCATACCTCATCATCGATCTCTTCCTCTTCCTCTTCGCTGGTGTCCTCCCGTTCGAGCCGCCAAGCTTCTCCCTCCACCTCAGAGTCGCTATCTCCAACCACTTCAGGCTCCACAATTTTACGGTGTCTGGCCAGCCTGTAACAGACCCCAATTGAACTATAGCACTTTGAATGTAAAGAGACTGCAGAAAGATTTATGAATTGTTCTTAATGAGACTGTAGTAAAAACTAGAACTGCTGAGTTTGGGGGTAAAACAGCATGTTCTTTCCTGAAAGCCTGGAGCAGTCAGGTATTGGCTCTTCCTCCCTGTTTGTGTTCTTGGTAGAAACGGAGCTTCCTGTGGGAAGCCTCCCCTTTATCAGGGCTGAAAGCTGAAGCGCCTCCATGGGAGAAGATAAACAGCACTTGGTTACTCTCTGCCCAAATGTGATTCGGATGAAACCGTGTGTTTCCACTAGCATAGGGGGATGTTGCTGGGTTAGTTTTTATTTCACGACCTGCTGTTCCCCTGGGCCAACAAAGCTGCACCTGAACTTGGGGCTGTGCCCGGGCTGCCGCTGGCCTTGACTTTAGGGGATCCTCGCGGCACAGCAGTGCCCTGAGGCACAATCCAGCACCAACACAGACGGAGCTGCAGACTGTCCCCGCAAGGGCTGGGGAGCCTGCCCGGCATCCACCCGGCATCGCGGGGCCAGGGCCGCCTACGGGGGAGCGGCGCCGCTCACCGCTCCTCCACGTCCTCGCTGATGCGGTTCTGGAGGCGCCGCAGCCGCGGGTCGTTGGCGAGTTCCTCCTCTTGCTCCTCGGGCTCCACCTCCTGCTCCTTGGCCTTCTTGATGAACTGGAACTCCTCGTCCTCCTCCTCCGAGGACTCCATGGGCGCATAGTCGGGCCGCTTCCCCGACACATACCGCTTCACCTTCACCTTCTCCATGGAGAGCTCGCCTGCGGGCGGAGCGGCCGTCACCGTGGCCCGCGCCGCCGCCGACACCGCGACCCGGCCCAGGGCCAGGGCCAGGCCCGGGCTCGGGCTCCCCCCCGGGGCCGCCCCCGGCGCCCCCAACCCCGCGCTCACCCTTCTCGTTGCGGACGGGCACGGCGCCCGCCGTGGACTGGATCGGCGGCTGCTTCATGAGGGCGCTGGGGACCGACATGGCGGCGGCGGGACGGGACGACGGCGGCGGCAGCAACAGCAGCTCTGTCGGCGGCGGCTGACACCCTCTTCCCCCGGAACCGGAACTGCGCCCACCCCTCCTTCCGCCGGAACCGCAGCCGACCCGCACCCTCTAGCGAGTAGCCGGAACTGACGATATCGCGGGGGTCACTTCCGGCGCGCCGCGGCGTGGGGCTGTCGCTGCGCTGGTGCCGGCTGCGGGGGAGGGCGGGGGGCTCCCGGCGCCGCCTCGGGCCGGGCCGGGCCGGGCGCTCCCGGCGCCGCGTGGCTGCCCCGCCTGGAGCGCAGCTGCGGCCTGGCCCGGCCCCGTGCGGGGCGAGCGGGCGGCGGGAAGTGTTAACGGCGTCGTGGCCGCGGTGCTCGCCGGCGGAGCGGCTCCGCTCGGCCCCGGCCCCGGGCAGCGAAGCTCCGGCCCCTCGGACGCGGGCGGCGGCGCCGGGGCCCGCCCGGCTCCGGGCCCCCTGCTCCGCCCCCTGCCGGGGAGCCGGGTCGGCGGGCGCTGAGGCAGCAGCCGTCAGCTCGCCCCGGGCCTCGGCCCTCGGCCCGCGGGGGCGGGAAGGCGCCTTTGTTCTGTTGCGTAACGTGGTGCGTTTTTCCATGGTCCCCCGAAGCATTAAGATAAGCCGCCAGCGGAGCAGCCTGCTGCGCGGGGCTCCCACAAAGGAGCCTTTCAGGCGCGGCAGCACGTGAGCAGGGCTTTCCTGCTGAGCCGGCTGAGGAATTTTCCCTCGGGACGTCCTGGCAGAGGCTTTGGGCTCCGGCCATCTGCCGCTTGCCGTGCAAGTAGTGCAATTTACTTGGCGGCGTCTGGTCACATCTTCACTAATCTGCGTCTTGGTGGTCAGGGCCTTTGGCTTTAGGGTCCTGGTCTCTGCCCGTTGCCAGCCTTTTGGTATTGAGTTGTTTGCCCTAGGTAGCATGACTAGGTAAAATACACTATTACATCACGAGAGGGGACTGAGCCACGGATGCTCGTGGTATCCTGGTCTAATGCCTGAACTCTGAACAGAAAAGATGATCAGCCCCTGATGTAAGTTCTTGCTCCTTCTCCGTTCGTGCAGGGCTAAAGTGGAAACGATGAGCAGCAAAAGCCGAGCCTGCAGCCGCTGTGCTGCCATGTGGGTGCTGGACGTCAGCACCTCTGTGGTGCCGCTGTCCCCGCAGCTCCTGTGGGGGCTTGCCGGGCTGTGGGACACGTCCTGTGCGTGGTGGGGTCGCAGAGCTCCCAGCACAGCCGGGGGAACCTGTTGCTCTTTGGGTGGATGGCAGGGTCCGACTGCAGAACCTGTCATGGGTTCGTGCTGTGCCCGTTGCCAGCCGTGCTGGGTCTTGGGGCTGGCGTCTGACCTGAGGTGCAGCCTGGCGCTGCGGCAGCTTTGGCCGCCGCATTGATCCGTCTTCTCCCAGGGCCTCCTGCTCTGTACGCCGGCAGCAAACCAAGCCGAGCGTGCGCTTGGCTGCCCCGGTTTGTGTCCTCCCAGGCCGTGAGGACACCCAGCCCCTCGCGGCTGCCTACGCAGCAGCGCTTCTCCCTGCAGGACCACGAACGCCTGGAGGCCAGAGCCTGACGTACCCGGGGGAGTGGGACTCTCCTGCTTTTCTGCGGGGGGAGAAGCTTCCCCCCTGCTGCCACTGAAGAACCTCCTGGGGCTTCCCCAGTGCCAGTGACAGGAGGTTTGTGGCGTGTGTGTGGCAGGAAGGGGCTGGGGGCACGGCTGTTTCATCGCAGGGGTGAAGGATTTTCTGAATGTGGCAGGGTGCTGCCCACGTAGCGCACGTTCGCCGCAGTCATTGCCTCCGAGGAGGTGCTAGAGTTCACGGAGGAAAAGCGGGCAGTCCTGGAACTGATCAGCTTGCAAGAGCTGCCCTGCTTTCTGTGGCATCTGTGGCACAGAAGATAAGATTTCTCTTGAAGTAGGGCAAACTATGTCACAAACCACCAAGGCGACGTCTGCAGTTTTGTGCTGCCTTGAAAGAAAGGAAGAGGTTTTTGTCTTCCAGGAAGCCTAGCTGCAGGACTTGAGCCAGTCTGCAGCACGTCTTGTAGCGAAGGGGTTCGGGAAGCGGGGAGGGATGAGCGCTGTGTTAGCAGTGCGTGTGCCAGGCAGCCGCCCCGCACACCCCGAGCAGGGGCCCGCGTGGGCATGTTGTGCCGGCCGCGGGGTGTGAGGGCAGTGCTGGAGCTGGACACCCAGGAGATCCAAAAGCAAGTGGGTTTTCCCAGTTGGTGGTTCAGCACTGGAGCATGTGCCCGAAGGAGATACAGCAAACTCTCTTCTTTTGGTGTCCTGGGCTGCAGGCTGGGAGGTTTCCTGGTGGGAGCATCTGATTTAGCCAGTGCAATTTACTGTTCTGAGGGAGTGGAGAAGTCCGGGGTGCGGAAGGAAGCAGCAGAAAGGGTTCTCAGCAGTGGCACTGCCCCCGGTCCAGGCCCTGCTCACGGGGGCAGCGGGGGGTCCCGGGGTTGCTGCAGAGGTCTCCAGGCTGCTGCCGTGGCCGGTTCTCTCGTGGGGGAACCTCTCGCCTTGTCCTTGGCGCGCTGCGAGAGGCAGGGCAGAGCCAGCTGGGTAAAGCAGCTCCCGCCGGCACGGCTGATCGTCTGGCTGCAGGCTGAGTGGCAGACCCCAGCGTGAGGAGGCCCCTGGGGCTGGGGCAGCTCCGCGGAGCCAGCCCATCTCCCAGCGCTGACCGCCTTCGGCCAGGGCACGCTGGGCTCGGCCCGCGCCGTGGTGCTGGATGAAGGCACTTGCTGCAGCGCTGTTCGGTAGCTGCGCGTCTCAGACAACCCGTTTCTGCTGGCAAGACCCGGGCAGAGCTTGCTGCCTTCGCAGGAGCTGCTGTGCTCCGGTGTGCTTACGGGAGCCGGGGGATTTGGGCAGCCTGGGTGCAGAGCCGTGAGAGGAGGAGCGATGGAGCGCTTGGCAGGACCCCAGTGCTGAGGGTCTCCAGTCCCCCCAGCTTGCAGTTTGCCTTCGCAGACAGGCATTAGTAGCTTTATAATCCTACAGCAACTGATGCCCAGGAATAAGCAAGAGCTCTCTGGTGTTTCTGGCCTTTATGTCCTGATGACAAGCAGAGCTCCCTGCTCTGCCTTTGATCATCTGACGAGATATTAATCTTGTGTGGTTGTCACAGTGTGTTCCCACCTAATGAATCCAGTGTCACCATGGCAAGGAGTGAGCTTCAACATATGACTCAGTAGGTGAAACAATTAGACCTAACTGTTAAAGGAAAGCTCGGGAATTGCACACAAAGCACATAACGTCCCATTCAGGTGGAGTTAAACTCAGCAAACAGGGATGTGCTTTCCCTGGCTGGCTTCAGTTCTGTGTGACTGCAGGAGCCTGAGGCAACGGCACGAAGCAGCCCTGAGCCTGCAACATGCCCCCTCTGCCCCGTGTGCCCTTGAGAGCCACAGCCAAGCTGCAGAAACCAATGCTGGCGTCGCCTGAGCTATTGCTGCGGAGAGAGGTCTCCTCCGGGCAGGGTCCTGCAGAGCCCCTGGGCACAGAGAGCCGGCCCGCGCGGGGCAGGGTGTGCTTGCCCGGGCGCGAAGGGGCCGCGTCGCTGCTCGTCCTGCAGCGGGTCCCCCGGGGAGAGGGGAGGCAGGCTGGCGAGAGCCCGTGCCTCTGGGCAGCAGCCCCCGCCACCTTCCCCTGCAGCCCCAGCCCCGAGGGCCGGCAGCGGCGTGTCAGCCCCGGGCCTCCAGGCCGGTCTGGTGGTCCGCGCGGGGCCGTGTGAGCCCGAGCTGCCCGTTCCCCGCGCCCGCGGCGCCCGGGCTGCCGTGGGGCGGTGTGCGGTGTGCGGCTGGCGAGCTCGCTGCGCCCCGGCACCCAGCACCGGCAGCTCCGTTCCCTGCTGTTTTGTCAACCTGCTGGTTGCAGCCTCTGCCTGCCAGGCTTTGGACTAGGTTTCTCTGTCGTGTCTATGTACAACCCCCCGGTGAAGCCTAAGGAGGTGCAGGGGTCCTGCCCGCGGGCTGCCGTGGGCCCTTGCCCTGGTGTCTCCTGCATGCGCGCACCTGCGTTCCTGTCTGCACTGCCGTTTGTGCTGCGGCCTCAACCGCAGCACGGACCTCGTGGTGCTCAGGCCGGACAGGGACGTCCCTTGACTCGAACAGGTTGTACGTGGGGCACGAGATGGCAGGGTGTAAAGCACCGAAGCCCAGAAGAAGGGCAACGGTGTGACAGGCTGTGGCTGTGATACCTTGGCAGCCTTATGGCTGTTGGTGACAAGTCAGGAGGCAGATAAAGTTACAGCGCTGTTCTGAGCTGCCGCTGTTTGTGTCTGCAAACTACCGCAGGCAAGGTCAGGGTGGTTGGGGTGGATCTCGAGAATCCCGTGTGTGCGACCACAACAAGATGTTATGTCTGGGAGCGTGGCTATGACTAGAGCCTCGTGAGCCGTCGGGACCTTGCAGACGCAGCTCCGGCCCGGGGGCTGTGGCCGCCGCAGCTCCGCACCCTGCTCCAGGGGCGCCAAGGCCGTCTCGGGAGCCTGCGGGTAGCTGCCGGCAGGGAGGCGGCGCGAGGTAAAGGGGCTGGAGAGGCGCCAGGGGAAAGCAGGATCGGCATCCCGAGCTTCGGGAAAGGGACCAGGCTGTGCAGGAAGGGGGGCTGGGGAAACGTCTGCAGCACAGCAGAGAGGGCTGAGACTCGCCCCTGCTCTGCCAGGGGAGGATTGCATGGGAACAGTAGGCAGTGTGTCCACTGCGCTCTAGGTAAATATTTAGTTATTGATTTGGTCCCTCTGCATGTCCTCCGTGTGCTACAACTGCTGTTTGTTTGGTTTTCTGCTCTGCCTGTGAGGGCCCTCTGTCCTTCCCCTGCCGCCTTCCCGTGCGGGAGCCCCTGGAGCGCTTCGCCGTCTGCTCGCCCCGCAGAGCCGTTGCTGCCGGGTGCGGCACGGCCGCAGCCCTGCCCGGTTCCCGGGTTCAGCCCACGCAGGTGCCCGTGGCGAGGGCACTGCCCCCGTCACCGCGCGGCTTCCCAGCAGCTCGGGCAGACTGGCGGTTGCCTCACTGCTGGAGCTTGCGCAACCTCTGCAACCAGAAGGGCAAAAATTGACCCAGTTTTAACGTGAAAGTTGATTTCTATTTATTTTTCTGCGCAACCTGACGATGCCACCCAGAGCACGGGCCTGGTGCTGACGAGGGCGGCGCGGTCTCGCCCTGGCCTGGGCGCGGGCGCTGCCGGGGACGCCGAGCAGCCTCCGCGCTGCGGGCACGGCTGGCAGGCAGCTGACTCGCAGCAACGCTGCTGGTGAAACGGTCAATTAGGAATCACTGAGCAGAACAGCCAGCTCCTGGCTGTGTCCTTGAATGCGCGGATACCTCTAAGGAACGGCAACCAAAACCGGTGAAATACTAAGGGGGAAGGTTCACGGGTTCTTGCAGACAGCCGTGGCGGCTACCTCATCCCCTTAGCTGCTGCCTACAGGGAACGGCAAAGCAGAGAAGCACCCAGCAGCGGTGGCGAGACCGGGGAGGAACAGGAACCGTACGGATGCAGCACTAACTGCTCCGCTGTCCAGGCCCTGGGCAGCCTCCCAGGAGGGGCTGCTGGAAAGCAGACGTCCTTCACGCGCGAGGCCTCATCCTGCGCTCCAGGTGCTCCCGGGGTGCAGGTGTTAGCTTTGGCAGCAGCGAAGAAAGGTCAGCTGCGTAGGTCCAAAGCTAACAGTTTATGCAACAGAGAGGCGCTTCCCGGTCGCCTGCCCCGAGCACCGAGATAAGCACGCGGGGGTGACAGGAGGCCCTTTGTCTGCTCCTCTCCCAGCGTGGCATGTCAATAAGACCCAGGTGGAGCAGCTCCGTGGCCTGCCTGGGCACAGCCTGGGCTACGTGGCCACCTGAGGACACCCACGGGGGTCTGGGTATCGTCAGATTTGGGACCTGCTTCCAAACACACGGACCTGGGAGACCCCCCGTCTCCGTGAGCAACTCAAGACGTTGGCCGTGCATCAGGGAACCGGGCAGCGGGAGGGCTGCCAGGGCGCGAGCAGGGCCTGCCCTGACCCGTGCAGGACACCACGGACAGTTCTGCACGGTCCCGTCGTCGCGGTGGGGCCGCCGGTGATGGCCACGCTGGGGGGGGCGTGGGGCTGCCCCTCCGCGGGAGCGGCGCGGGGCTTTGCCCGCCGGTGGGGACGAAGGGCCCGGGGGGGGGCAGTCCCGACTTACCAGAACTCGAGCAGTTTGCGTTTCCAGTAGGGACTTTTTGGGGACAGATGTCGTTATCACCTCGGCAATCTAGAGTTTCTGTTTCTGAAGTGATGTTATAATCAGATATTCACCCTTCAAAATTAACCTAGTTTAACAAAGAAAACTACCCTGTGCCAGATTTTCTGGGTTGTTCTCAGCATCTCAGTTACCAAGGTGACTGTTTCCTGTACGATTGCTAATGCTTTATAATCTCGATCGTGATATCTAAGTGACTTCCTCTTCTCTGTCAGGAGATGTAAGATCTGCTCTTGCCCTGGGCTCCTCTGAACCCCCTTCCGAAGCGCGGAGGATTCAGGTCAGTTCAGGCTCTGCTGGTTTTTGTTCTTGAACTGCCTTTTGCACCACTCTTAACGGGGATCCTACGCATGCGAGGGACAGAACTGTCCTTTTTTTAGGAATGACTGAAGATGAAATGAGCTGTAATTCACCTCTCACCTCCTCTCCCGGGTGGAAGTCTGTCTCCTGAAATTTGAGACTAGAGAAACCCGACTGATTTCCCCGGTGCTGCCGCTCTCCCGGCAGCTTCCCCGGGCGCGGCCGTGCCGTGAGCCCGCGGGAGGGCTGGCGCGGCCCGGGCCCGTGGAGCGGGGTGACCGACGGGGCGGGCGGCCCCGCTCCCGCCTGCAGCCAGCGCGCCCGGCGGCACCGGGCTGCGGCGGCACCGGGCTGCGGCGGCACCGGGCTGCGGCGGCGGCGCGGGCGAGCGCGGCGGCGGCCGCCGGGCTGCGGGGCCGGGGCGGGCGGGGCGGCGGTGGTGACGGCATCCGGCGGCGCCCGGCGGAGCGGCGGCCGCGCCGGGCCGGGCCGAGCCGAGGCGCTCCGGGCCGAGCGGAGCGGCGCGGTTCCGTTCCGTTCCGGGCGGTTCCGTTCCGCTCCGGGCCGTGCCGAGCCGAGCGGGGCGGGGCGGTTCGGTTCCGGGCGGCTCCGCTCCGTTCCGGGCCGAGCGGACGGTTCCGTCCCGTTCCGTCGCGGGCGGCTCGGCTCGGTTGGGCTCGGTTGGGCTCGGTTGGGCTCGGGGCCGTTCCGGGCCGGGCGGCGCGGGCCCTCTGCGGCGGGCGGCGCGCGGGGCGGGGCGGGGCGGCGGCGCTGACAGCTGCTGCGCGTAAACAAGCGGCCCCGAGCGGCGCCCCGGCCGCCCCTGCCTGGGCCGGGCCCGGCTCTGGCTCTGGGGCGGGGGCTCCGGGCTGCCCCGCGACGTGACGCGGCGCCGCCGCCGCCAGACGGGCCCGGCCGCCGGCGGGACAGGACCGCGCCGCGGTAAGGGCGCCGGGGCCGGGGGCGGCGTGACAGCGCCGGGGCCGCGGGGGGCGGGCGGGGGCGGCCCCGCGGGGCCCGGGCGGGCCGGGGGAGCCGCGGCGGCGCCGGGAGCCGCGGCCCCGCCGCCGGGCCCCGAGCCGCGGCCCCGGGCGGCTTCCGCGGGGCGCGGGGGACTTTGCTCCGCCGCGTCCGCGCGCGGGGCCGGGCAGGACGGCGGGGCTCGGCCGGGCCCGCCGGGGAGCGGCGCCGCGCGGGGCCTCCGCGCAGCCCCGCGTGCGCGGAGCGGAGCCGCCGGCCCGCGCCCTGCGCAAGGGCGGCGGTGCGCAGCGCGGCCCGGCGCCTCGGCGGCTTCTTCCCGTGCCCGGGGGCTCGGGGGCGCCTTCCCGCCGGGAGCTGCGGCGTGATGCGGGACGCGGAGCTCCCCCCGCCCCGGCGGCTCCCGGCGCCTCGGCCGAGCGCGGCGCTGGCCGGGCCTGGTCGCTGGAGCGGAGCTGCGGCGCCGCTGAATCGCGGCACTGTCTGCGCTGCAGCCTGTGGCAGGGTCTCCGGGCTGCTGCCAGGAACCGCTTCCCTCCCGGACGCTGCCGCAGGCTCGTTGCACGCTGTGGCCCTCCGCTCGCTGGAGGGGGATGGGGCTCGGCCCTGCCCGGCCGTCTCCGCCGTGGCATTGCTGACTCCTGCCTTTCCTGCTCTCTGAAACGTGCCCAGATATTTCACGATCCCTCTGGAGCCCGGCGCGTGGAGCCTCCCCTCTGCCTCCGCGCAGCAGGCTCCTTCGCGTTAAGCGGGGGCCATCCCCGCTCTGCTCCCACCCTGCCTCTCCCGGTGTCTTGCTGCCGTCCCTCCGACGCCGTGCGAGCTGTCCTCCCGCGTCCCTGCGTGCGGGTCCCCGCGCCGGAGGAGACGCGTGTCCCTTATCCCAGTGCCCGTGGCTCTTTCCTGTGTTTTTGGGGATGAGTCACACTGGTGTCACCATGTTGTGCTCCTGAAGAAGGGCAGAGCAGAGCCGTTGGTGGTGACAGCAGCGAGGCGCTCGTCGCTCTCTGATGGAGAGCGGATGGCGGAGGGGCTCGGACCGCGGCTCAGCTGGCCGGGCGGCGACGGCTCTCGCCGGCTTCCCTCCTCCCTGCCCCTCGCCGTCCCCTGCCGCGGTCCTTCCCCGGGGGCTCGCGTGTCCCGCGGCGGCGTGGTCGTCCTGCCGCGCTCCGGTGCAGCCTGCGGCCCGGCCCCCTCTCCGGCCCCGGCGATGCCTCCGCGCTCTGCAGGCCGGCCGGGCCGAGGAGGAGCCGGGCGTCCGCGCGAGAGGCCTCCTCGGAGAGGCCGATTCCAGGGGCCGTGTCGGAGCCGCGGCTCATCCCGGTGGCGGCCGTCCCGTCCCGTCCCATCCCGTCCCGCGGCGGTGCCTGGCCCGGGCTGAGCCTGACCGCCCTTCCCTCTCTCTGCAGGTCCTGGTGCTGTGCCGGCCGCTCTGCTCCGCTGCCGCCGCGGGCCCGGCTGCCGCGGCTGCGTCCCCATGGTCGCGCGGACGGCGGGGCGGCGCGGGGGCCGGAGCGCCTCGGGGCGCTGACGCCGGAGAGGCTGCCGGGCCCGCCGCTGCCCGGACCCCGGTGCCCCGCGGCTGGGGGAAGCCCCGATACGCTGATGGATCTGAGGCCCTGCTCGCTGCTGCTGCTGTGGACGCTGGTGGTTGCCCTCGCTCTCCTGGCCCGAGAGGTGCTGGCCCAGCGCGTCTACACGAACACCTGGGCCGTCCTGGTCCCCGCGGGGCCCCGGGAGGCGGACAGGCTGGCCGAGAAGCATGGATTCCTCAACCTGGGCCTGGTAAGTGCCCCCTCCTTGTCCCCGGCCGCGGTGCCCTCCGCCTCCCCTGTCCACATGCCGGCGGCCGGAGCCAGCTGAGGGCATCGCCTCGGCTCAGCCCGGCGGGCCCGGGGGCGGCGTCTCCGCGCTTCGCCCGGCGCCGTGTCCTTGGCCCCGGAGCGCCCTTCACAAACCCGCATGTCAGCAGGTCCCACGCTGCCCGCTCTCCCTGCCGTCAGCCGGCCAAGCGATGGGGGCCCTGCGGGTGCCGCCCGCCTCGGCCGCCCCTGCCAGCAAGGGGAGGACGGGGTGACCGCGGCCCGTCGCGCTCCCGGCTTCTGTCCTCGGCGCCGGGATGTCGCGGCGCTCCTGGGCGGCGCGGGTGGTGCTCGCTCCCATCGCGTTGGCATCTGGGCGTGAAAGCGGGGCCTCGACGCAGCGCCGCGCGGCCCGGCCAGCGCTGGCAGAGCTCCCCGCTCGCCAGGACCATGTGGCCGGCGGGATGCTTGGCCACGTTGTTCCCTTCTCCTGCCGGCCGTTTCCAGCCGGCCGGGGTTTCTCGCGCCCGTTGCTGCAGCGTGGCAAGAGCTGCCCGGCGCCGGCGTCACAGCCTGGTCGGCAGCGCTTTCCCTGGCCCCGCGCGGCGGCCGCGGGGAAGGGGCTGGGGAGGTCCTGCGGAGCCGGCGCGGCTGCCGGCCTGGAGGGAGGGAGCCCAGGGCCAGCTGCCCGCGCAGGCACGGCCGGTCGGAGCAGCGGGGCCGAGGCGCAGGCGCGTGGAGCTGACAGAGCGGGGCCGGGTGTCCCTGCCCGGGAGCCGCAGGGCTCGCCTTGCCGGCGCGGGGCGGGCTGGGGGAGCCGAGGGGGCCGGGGCGAGTGACGGCCGCGTCGCCGTGCTCGGAGGCTCCCCGTGCCCTGGCAGCCGAGCCCTGGCGCTGAGCTGCGCTGGCTCTGGCAGGAAGGAAGCTCGGGGTGAAATCCCAGAGGAAGTTGCACAACTCGTGGCTGCAGTGTCAGGACCTTGCTGCGAGCCAGCTGTCTGCAAGCGGCTGCGGGGTGGGGAAGGTGGCCGCGCAGGGAGCAGCTCGGTGCCTCGTCCCGTCCGCGCGCGAGCAGCCCTGGGCACGGGGAGCCGCCGGGCAGGGAGCCCCGGGCGCCCCGAGCTCGGGGGCTCTCGTGGGGGAAGGAGGCCGGCACGGGGCTGCGGGGCGAGCCGGGGCCGTGCAGCCCTCCCGAGCCGCTGCGGAGCACACGGGTCTGGCCGGGGCAGCACCCGCCTCCCCCCGCGAGGCCGTGCCGCGGGTTGGCACCTTCCCCTGGGCTCGCCGAGCTCCCGGCGGAGCCGCAGCACGGAGCACCCCGGAGAGAGGCGTCGGGCGGGCTGCGGCGGCAGGTGCTGGTCTGGGCATGTTTCCCCGCGCCTGGAGCCCGTCCCAGTGCCTGTGCGGCAGGACCAGGCTTGGCGGCCGTGGGGAGCCCGCTCCTGGCAGAGGTGTCCGAGCGGCCCGCGGGGGCGAGCGGGGCTGGAGGGAGGCTGCGCGTCCCCTCCTGCGGCTCTTCGGGGGTTGCTTTGCTGGGGCGGGAGGCAGCAGCCAGCCCGGAGGAGGGAGGCGATGGAGGGCTGGTGCCGCTGGCAGTGCCGCAGCGAGAGGCCATCGGCGTCCTTATCTGGAAGGATCCCGGCCTCGGCGTGGTGTCTGGACACCATCCTCACGGGAACGCCGTCCCGGTCTGCTCCCCGCTCTGCTCTGCCTGCGGCGCCGGGGCGGAGGGGGTCGAGCGCGGGGCGCCCCTCGGGCCGGGTGCCGGTGCCCGGGCAGAGACCTGGCCTCGACCGTGTCCCGGGTGACTGGTGGGAAGGCAGCACCGTTGTCCCTGCTGCTTCCTCGCCCCGCTGCTCCCCCCGGCGCAGCAGCTTTTCCCCAGCGGTTCCCAAATGCCCGGAGCTGTTTGGCCTCGTGGGCTGCGCTGGAGGGAGGCAGCGTGCCAGGGGAACAGGCCGGGGTCTGTCCCCACGCTTCCCCTCCGCTCCTGCAGCTCCGGAGGGGCCGTGCTGCCCCGCGGGGCAGGGACACGCTCTGCAGCTGGCTGCGCCCGCGGTGGGGGCAACGCGCCCTGCAGAGAGCCGGTGCGGAGCTGCCATGGAGTCCTGGCCTCCCTCTGCCCAGCTCGCGCCCCGTGCGTGGCTGGAGCCGGCTGTACCCAGGCGCGCGCGTGCCGAGGCCGGACCACGGCGGCAGCGCTGGCAGGAGCAGTGTCCGGCTGCCGTGCAGCGCTGCGGGTCCGGCACTGCAGCCGTGGCTGCCAGATCCTGCTCCGTCCTCGCCGCCTGCCCGCGGAGCCGGGCTCCAGCTCCTCCTCGGAGGTCCTGCGTCGTGTTCCCGTGGCCAGCCCTGCTGCCGGCATCGCGCGCGCCGGCCGGGATCCCGCGCTGGCTGCTGCTGCCGTGGGCAGGGCGGGAGGGTGGGACGTGCCGCTGCGGCCGGGGGGGGGACGGAAATGACAGGACTGCAGAGGGTTTAAAAATAGCCGGCTGGGAGGCGGCGTGGCCCCTGGGCCCAGCCGGGCTGCGCTGGCGCTGCTCTCCCCCCGTCCTGGAGCCGTCCCCGCCGGGCAGCAGGGCTGCGGGGGGGGTGGGTGGGGGGGACCAGGCGTCGGGGTCTCGTGCCCGTCTCACCCCTTGCTCCGTTGCAGATCTTTGGCGACTACTACCACTTTCGGCACAGCGGCGTGGTGAAGCGCTCGCTCTCGCCCCACCAGCCCTGGCACAGCCGCTTGGCCAGGGAGCCGCAGGTAGGTGCGAGGCGCCGTGGGTCCCTGCACCCCATGGCGGCAGGAGCTGCGGGTGGCACAGGGGCCCGCGCTGGGCGCAGGCGGGGAGCAGCCTCCTTGTGCCGACCCGAGGCTGGGTGAGGGGGGCCCAGCGCGTGGGGGTGCCGGCAGGGCTGGCGTCGCTGGCCCGTGGCCTCTTGCGCCCCTGGAAAGCGGGGCAGCCGCGGCTCCCGGAGGGCTCTCCCTTCTCGTGCGCGGGGCGAGACGTCCCCAGCCCCAGCCCCGGCGCGGCGGGGTCGACGTGCTCTCCAGGCCCGGGCCGGCGTGCCAGCGGGGCGGCCGGCGCCGTGCCCAGCGGGGCGAGCAGCGCGGGGCGGCTGCCAGCCGGCTCCAGCCCGCTGCTCGGCGGAGCTTGGCGCCCGCGGGAGCCGGGACGCGTGCCGCCCCGTGCGGCCGGGCAGGGACGCTGGGAGCCCAGCTGGGCCGGCTGCCTGCCCCCCCCCCGTCCCCGCAGCCCAGGGCTGCAGCGCGGCAGCTCCCTCCTGTCCGCGCCCAGGTGCAGTGGCTGCAGCAGCAGGTGGCAAAGCGCAGGACCAAGCGGGACGTCTTCATGGAGCCCACCGACCCCAAGTTCCCGCAGCAGTGGTACCTGGTGAGCGCCGGCGGGCAGGGGCGGGCGGGGTGTCTCCTCGGAGGAGGAGGGACTGGGGCAGGGTCCCGTCCTGGGGGCACGTCGGGGGGACGCTGCGTTGCGGGTCCCTGCAAGCAGCAGAGCTGGGAGAGCCCAGGGCCGGGCTAGTGGGGCAGTCGGCCTGTTGCTTGTCCCAGGATTTGGGACCGTACTCGTGCCTGCTGTCTCCGTGGTCAAGCTCAGGCGGCCAATGAAGGCCTGATCTCTGCGAAAGCAGCTTTGTTTATTGGGCCCAAGCAGAACCGAGGGCTGCTCAGTGCCCTTTCCCCGTGGCCCCTTTGGCCCTGTGCAGCGCTCTGGGCCCCCGGTGCAGCGCTGAGCACGCTGTCTGCCCCGATCCCGTGGGGTTTCCTCACCCCCGCGCCGCTGCAGAGTGGAGCCAAAGCTGCCGCTTGTGCGCCCTTGCCCCAGGCTGGGAGGGTCCGGGCGCACCCCTTGCAAACACCCGTGCGGGCGCACCCCTTGCAGACACCCGTGCGGGCGCACCCCTTGCAGACACCCGTCCAGGTGCACCCCTTGCAGACACCCGTCCAGGTGCGCCCTTGCAGACACCCGTCCGGGCGCACCCCTTGCAAACACCCGTCCAGGTGCGCCCTTGCAGACACCCGTCCGGGCACACCCCTTGCAGACACCCGTCCGGGCGCACCCCTAGCAGACACCCGTCCGGGCACACCCCTTGCAGACACCCGTCCGGGCACACCCCTAGCAGACACCCGTCCGGGCGCACCCCTAGCAGACACCCGTCCGGGCGCACCCCTAGCAGACACCCGTCCGGGCACACCCCTTGCAGACACCCGTCCGGGCACACCCCTTGCAGACACCCGTCCAGGCACACCCCTTGCAGACACCCGTCCGGGCACACCCCTTGCAGACACCCGTGCGGGCACACCCCTTGCAGACACCCGTCCAGGTGCGCCCTTGCCGTGCGGCAGCTGGGCAGGGTTTGCATTGCCACGACTTCTCCTGGCAGTACAACACAAACCAGCGGGACCTGAACGTGCGCCAGGCCTGGGAGCAGGGCTACACCGGCAAGGGCATCGTGGTCTCCATCCTGGATGATGGCATCGAGAAGAACCACCCGGACCTGGAGGGCAACTACGTAAGCGCGGGATGCTCCTCCCGGAGCAGCTCCTGGGGCCGGGCTGCGTGCGCGTGGGAGCCCGTCGGGGCGGGGGTCAGCCCGGCTCAGCCCTGGGACCGCGTGGGCTCGGCTGGGCAGGGCTTGCGCCTGCTGCGGGGGGACGTGGTGGAGGGAGGCGGGAGCGCCTGCGCCCTCCATCATCAGCCCAGCAGCACCGACGGGGGTTTCGGGCATGGCCCCAGGGCAGCGGCCTTGGTGGGCTGGGTCGCCGGGCTCTCACTGCCGGATCTGTCCCCTAGGATCCGGGGGCTAGCTTTGATGTCAACGACCAGGACCCAGACCCGCAGCCCCGCTACACGCAGATGAACGACAACAGGTGAGGAAGGCGAGGGCGAGGGCGGCGGAGCCCCGCTGCGGGGGGGAAGCGTGGCTCCAGGTGGACGCGGGCTCCGTGGACCGTGGGGGGTGCGAGGGGGCTGCATGCCCCTGCCCCACGGGACCCCCTGCCTCCCTCTCTCCCTCTCCGACACGAGCAGCCTCCCTCGCTCCCGGCTGGGGAGCCAGTGCCGACGGCTCCGGAGCAGGAGGGTCCGGCGCGGCCCCGCGCGGGGTGGTCCCGCGGGCTGGGCACGGCGGGGGCATCGCCCGCGCGGCGGGGGGAGGCCGGGGGCCGCCTCGGGGGGCGGCGGGTGCCGGGGCCCTGCTCCGCACCCCACCCCTGAGCGCCGCTCCCATTGCAGGCACGGCACGCGCTGCGCTGGGGAGGTTGCTGCCGTGGCAAACAACGGGATCTGCGGCGTCGGCGTGGCTTACAACGCCCGGATCGGAGGTGAGCGGCGCCCGCCCCGCAGGAGAGCAGGGCTGGCGCTGGGCGAGCGGTTGCAGCGCGGGGTCTCGGCGCTGCCGGCCGGGCGCTGCGTGACGGCGGGGGCGGGGGCGCGGGGACGGGCGGCGGGCTCTGGCCTGCGGCCGTCGGGCCGTGCCGGCGCTGAGCGGGGCCGCGCGGCGCGGCGCTGTGACGTCTGCTCTCTGGCCCTAGGCGTGCGCATGCTGGATGGGGAGGTGACTGATGCCGTGGAGGCCCATTCCCTTGGCCTCAATCCCAACCACATCCACATCTACAGTGCCAGCTGGGGCCCCGAGGACGACGGGAAGACGGTGGATGGCCCGGCCCGGCTGGCGGAGGAGGCTTTCTTCCGAGGGGTCAGCCAGGTGAGCCGGCGAGCGTGCCGGGGCGGGGCCGGGCCGGGGCGGCTGCCCTGCGTGTTTCGGGCGGCTGGGTTGTCCCAGCCCTCCCTGGTGAGTTGTCTTTCGCCCCATCTCTGCAATCAGGCCCTGTTGGTTTTTCTGGTTCTTCCTGTGTGATGGCTCTGAGTCACGGCTCTTCCAGTGCTTATCTCCTTGCTGAGCAGCCCCGTGCCGCAGTTCTCTCCTTTCGGAGCAGCCCGCGTCCTCGCTGCTCAGAAAGCTCCCTGGAGCCCGGCGCTGGGCCGGTCTCTCCCCGCTCTGCGAGCCCCCGCGCCGGTCCCTGTCTCGCTGCATGCCGGCAGCTCCCCCCCGCTGCTGCCCGTCCTCCGTCCCCGCTCTCCTCGCCTGCTGTCGGTTCGCTTTGTGCCTCGGCTGAGCTGCGATGCAGCCTACGCGGTTCGCCTGCGCTGCGTGTTTCTGCCCGGGATTCCCTGCGCGGAAAGACGTGCGTGCTGTGCTGCGCTGTGCTGTGCGGGGCAAGGCTGGCGAACCCGCCCCGGTCACACGTGCTGGGGGGGCTTTGAGCCGCCGGTCAGGCACCGCTGCGCAGGGCTCCTGCAGGGCTGCCAGGCAGCTGCGACCCCCCCCCACGAACCCCTCCAAGCCAGCCCGGATGGTTTCCAGGCAGGGGAAGACACGGGTTCTTGGGAACCCCCCTGCCGCGGTGCCGGCTGCCGCGCGGCTCCTTGCCTTCGGGGCAGCACCGTAGCCTCTGCGGAGCTGCCCCGGTGCCTCCTCCGCTCCGTCTCCCTGCGTCAGCGCTGCCCAGGCTGTGCTGGGAGCCCAGACCGGAGCGCGGCCCGGCAGCACCGGGGTTCCCGGGGTGCCAGCTGCATCTGCTCAGTCTCGTCTCTCCCGCTGGGACGGAAGGTGCCCTGGGCCGGGGCTGCCTGTCGGCTCCCGGCCCCGAGCAGGGCTCGGCAGCACGAGCGGCCCCGGTGCTAGCCCCGCTCTGCCTCTGCCCTTAGGGTCGAGGGGGGCTCGGCTCCATCTTCGTCTGGGCGTCCGGGAACGGGGGCCGCGAGCACGACAGCTGCAACTGCGACGGCTACACCAACAGCATCTACACGCTGTCCATCAGCAGCACCACGCAGTACGGCAACGTGCCCTGGTACAGCGAGGCCTGCTCCTCCACCCTCGCCACCACCTACAGCAGCGGCAACCAGAACGAGAAGCAGATCGTGAGTCGGGGCCGCCGGCGCGGGCGGGCTGGGAGCTGGCGTTCCTCCGTGCTCAGCAGCGACACGCGTGTCCCGGAGCACAGCCTGGTCCAGCTGGTCGCACCTCTCACCCTCCGGCTCTTTCTTGCAGGTGACAACTGACCTGAGACAGAAATGCACCGAATCGCACACGGGGACGTCGGCCTCGGCGCCCCTCGCCGCCGGCATCATCGCCCTCGCCCTGGAGGCAAAGTAAGGCCAGGCGCGGGGCGGGCGGGGGGAGGCCGCAGCCCTGCGTGAGGCAGCAGACCTCGGTCTGGGGCTCGCCCGGGGCCGGGAGGAGCCGCGTCGGCGCCTGAGCCTCGCGTCTCCCTGCAGCAAGAACCTGACGTGGCGGGACATGCAGCACCTGGTCGTGCAGACCTCGAAGCCGGCGCACCTCAACGCCAACGACTGGGTCACCAACGGCGTCGGCCGCAAAGGTGCCCGGGGCCGGGCGGGCTTGGGGCTCGTGCATCGTCCCCGTGAGCGGCGCGGTGCGCGTGCTCCTCCGGGGACCTCCTCGCTGCCCTGACCGCCTCTCTGCCCGCAGTCAGCCACTCCTACGGCTACGGCCTGCTGGATGCTGGGGCCATGGTGAGCCTGGCCAAGAACTGGACCACGGTGGGACCTCAGAGGAAGTGCGTCATCGACATCCTCACGGAGCCCAAGTAAGGGCTGCTGACCCAGGCGGGCACTGCCCAGCGCCCGCCGCGTGCCCGGCTCCACGCAGGAGCCCGGCCGGGAGGCTCTTGGCCGCGGGGCAGGGAGGCTCTCGTGGGCTGAGCTGCGTCCTCAGCTCTGCATCCAGCGGGCCACCATCTCGGGGGAGCTTGGGAAGGGCTGGAGAAGCTGCCTTCGGCTTGGTTTCTGGGAGGCGCCGGAGCTTCCCGCTCCTGCTCCGGCTGGGCAGGGCGCAGTGGGGACGCATCCAAACTGGGACGCTGCGGTTTTGGGAGCAGCAAGCACGCGCCGTCAGACAGAGGGGCTTTTCAGGGGTCGGACAGAAGCTCCTTTTACTCCCACTTGGCCGCGGCGTGGCCGCGAGCGGGGCGCTCTCCGGGAGCTCCGGGACGGCCGCCCTGGGTGCCGCGGGTGCCAGCCCTGCGTGGCTGCGGGCGGGGAGGCCGCGCGGCGGCAGCGGGACGGGGATGCGCCGGTGCCCGGCCCAGGGCTGGCGGGGCTGCGCAGGGCGGTGCCGGCCCGGTGTCCAGCGAAGAAAGGGGCCATTCATGGCAGGCACAGAGCGGGGATTCAGGAGAGGCAGCTGGGCAGGCTGCGGGCTGCTTGAGGCCGTCTGCTTCCTACAGCCGGGAAGAGCTGCAGCTCCGGGCTCGCGTCCCGGCCCCGCCGCCCGCGCGTCCTCGTGCCCCCAGCACCGGCGCCGTGGGGCCTGGGCGGTTCCCGGGCTCTGGCTGGGCAGCGCCTGCGGCACCGGGGCTGGGGGTCCCGCTCGTCCTCCCTGCGGGGCAGCTCTGGGCTCCCGTCACCCTTGGCTCTCCTCGGCAGGGACATCGGGAAGCGCTTGGAGGTTCGGCGGAAGGTGGACGCTTGCCTGGGCAAGGCGAACTACATCAGCCGGCTGGAGCACGCGCAGGCCAGGCTGACGCTGTCCTACAACCGGCGGGGGGACTTGGCCATCCACCTCGTCAGCCCCATGGGCACCCGCTCCACCCTCCTGGCCTCCCGGTAGGTGCCGGGGCTGCAGGGCGCCGCCGGGCCGCCCCGGCCGGGGGTGCGAGTGGGCCCGGGACCCTGGGACACGTCTTGCCCCTCTCGCCCCAGGCCCCACGACTACTCGGCGGACGGTTTCAACGACTGGGCCTTCATGACGACGCACTCCTGGGACGAGGACCCGGCCGGGGACTGGGTGCTGGAGATCGAGAACACTAGCGACGCCAACAACTACGGTAGGGCTGGGCCAGGGGCCCTGCCGCCGTGGGACGCAGGCGGAGCGGCCGTGCTCCAGCTGCCCCGCGGGTACCGCCGTCTCCTCACCCCGCCGTCCCCTTGCAGGCACGCTGACCAAGTTCACGCTCGTGCTCTACGGGACGGCGACCGACTCCCCCGGTCTCTCCAACCAGCTGGAGAGCAGCGGCTGCAAGACGCTGACCTCCAGCCAAACCTGCGTGGGTGAGTGCGGGGCCGGGGGCCGGGGGGGGCTGCCCGCGCGGCCCGGCGCCGCTGACCCTGCCTCTCCCGCAGTCTGCGAGGAGGGGTACTACCTGCACCAGAAGAGCTGCCTGAAGCGCTGCCCGCCCGGCTTCGCGCCCGGCGTCCAGAGCACGCACTACGCGCTGGAGAACGGCGTGGAGCCCATCTCGCCCCACCTGTGCCTGCCCTGCCACCCCTCCTGCGCCACCTGCTCGGGGCCCACGGCCAACGAGTGCCTCACCTGCCCGGCACACTCGCACTTCAGCAGCCTCGACCTGTCCTGCTCCCACCAGACGCAGAGCAGCCGCGCGTCGCCCGCCCTGGCCGACGGCGAGGGCCTGGCCGAGGCCCCCCCGCCCGCCAACCTCCCCGTCCTCATCGCCAGCCTCAGCTGCGTCCTCATCGTCATCATCTTCGTCACCGTCTTCCTGGCACTGCAGCTGCGCTCGGGCTTCAGCCTGCGGGGCGTGAAGGTCTACGCCCTGGACAGCGGCATCATCTCCTACAAGGGGCTGCCCTCGGATGTGTGGCAGGAGGAGGGCCCCTCCGAGTCGGACGGTGAGGAGTACGAGGCCCACAGCGAGAGGACTGCCTTCATCAGAGACCAAAGTGCCCTTTGATGAGCCCTCCGGCCCCTCCGGCCTGCCCGGCGCCGCGGCCGGCCAGGCCCAGGGGCCCGGACTCTGCTCCCGTCCGCTCCCGCGTGGCCCCCGTCTGGCACCGTCCCGCAGCGCGGCCCGGGCTGCTCCGGGGCCCTGCTGCTGCCGTCCCGCGCTCAGCACCATCTCATTGCCCGGGCTGCTCCGGGGCCCTGCTGCCGCCGTCCCGCGCTCAGCACCATCCCGCGGCCCGGGCTGCTCCAGGGCCCTGCTGCCATCGTCCCGCACTCGGCACCATCCCGCGGCCCGGGCTGCTCCGGGGCCCTGCTGCCGCCATCCCGCGCTCAGCACCATCCCGCGGCCCGGGCTGCTCCGGGGCCCTGCTGCCGCCGTCCCGCGCTCAGCACCATCCCGCGGCCCGGGCTGCTCCAGGGCCCTGCTGCCATCGTCCCGCACTCGGCACCATCCCGCGGCCCGGGCTGCTCCGGGGCCCTGCTGCCGCCATCCCGCGCTCAGCACCATCCCGCGGCCCGGGCTGCTCCGGGGCCCTGCTGCCATCGTCCCGCACTCGGCACCATCCCGCGGCCCGGGCTGCTCCGGGGCCCTGCTGCCGCCGTCCCGCGCTCAGCACCATCCCGCGGCCCGGGCTGCTCCGGGGCCCCGCTGCCATCGTCCCGCACTCGGCACCATCCCATGGCCTGGGCTGCTCCGGGGCCCTGCTGCCATCGTCCCTCACTCAGCACCATCTCATGGCCCGGGCTGCTCCGGGGCCCTGCTGCCGCCGTCCCGTGCTCGGCTGCTCCGGGAGCCCCACTGCCGCTGTCCCGCGCTCGGCACCACCCTGCAGCTCAGCCTGGGCTGCTCCGGGGCCCTGCTCCTGCGGGGCCTGCACCAGCACCGTCCCGGGCTGCTCCAAGGGCCCCGCGGCCGGTGTCCCGCGCTCGGCACCGTCCCGGCTTTGCACTGCCTTGTCCGTCCCGCGCTCGGCACCGGCACGCTTGGTGGCCCCGGGGACCGTCGCTGGCCCTGCACTGGCAGCTGGGGCATCTGCTCCCTGGGGCCGCACGCGAGCCCCAGGGCTGGGGTTGCAGTGTGGGGCAGTGCCGGGTGGGGGGCTCTGCCCTGAGCCAGCCGGGGCGCGGGGTCCCTCTGCCCCCGCGGCCCCCAGCGCCTGCCTGGGCCCAGCTGCCTCCCCGGGTCCCCGCCGGCCTCCGCTCCGCCCGCGCCCCTCAACAGCAATAATGGCCAGGCCTCGGCCGTCACTGCCCGCTTCCCGCTGCCTCCCGTCCCCGGTGGCCGCGGGGGACCCGGCGCCTCGCTGTGCAGTGGGGCAGCGGGGATGGTGCCCGAGCCGTGCCAGTGCCCGAGCCCTGCCCCGGCTGTGCTGGCTGCACCCGTGGCTCAGCCCCCCGGGGCCGGGCTGCGCGTTGGCGCCTGGCTGCGCTGCACCAGAGCCGGCTCTGCCCCGTGCTCCTGCCTGCGCTGCACCAGAGCCGGCTCTGCCCCGTGCTCCCGCCCGCGCGGGGCCGGGGGGCCGGGGCCCTTCCCGCGGCAGTGCCCCAGGCGGGTCCCCGCGGCGGCCCGGCGCGCTCCCCCCGCCCCCCGACGTGCCTTGCCCCCACTCGGTGACAATCCGTTCTGCTCCCGGCCGGAGCCCCCGCCGCCCTCGGTCCCGCGGCTCCCGGGGCCGGGCCGGGGCCGCGCGCCCCCCCGCAGCCCCCCACGCGCCGGGGCCGCGCTGCCCCACGGCGGTGCCCCCCGCCAGCCCGGGCCCCGGCCCAGCCGGCACGGTGCCGCCCGCTGGGGGCCACAGGACTATTTTTCTATAATAACTTTTTGGTGCACAGTAATTTTTTCTTGTAATTTAATCAGCCGGGAGCTGCCTCCTGAGCCTGTTTTTAATTTAATGGATGTGGATATAACGCTAGAGAGACTGAGTTATTAAATGTTCAGAACTATGCAAACCAGCTCCCCGCCGCCCGTGCTCTGTGTCCGCAGCGCCGCGTGGGGGTCCCCGGCGGGGGTCCCGCGCCCCGGGCAGGCGGCCGCAGCGATCCGGCCCCACTCTCCTGAGCCGTGGGAAACGGTCGCCGCTCGGGAACCTGCGGAAATGGGGAATCAATTCAGAGCGGGCGGCAGGGCTGAGCTGGGGTTGCTCACGGCTGCACCGCGGTGCCTGGGCCGTGATGCTGCACCGCGGTGCATGGGCTGCACCGCTGCACCATGGTGCATGGACCGTGCTGCTGCACCGCGGTGCATGGGCTGCACTGCTGCACCGCAGCCCGGCCCCGGCGCAGCCCCCGGCAGCAGGGTCAGGCCCGGGGCAGCGGTCAGGGCGAGCAGGGCAGCTCGCGGCAGCGTTTCCCCTGGGGCCGGCGAGCGCCGCCGCGGCACCTCTCCAGCCCTGTGCTCGCGGTCGCCGCAGCTTCCTGCGGGCGTGAGCGCGTCCCAGCCCTGCGCACGACAGCAATGCGGCCGCGGCCGCTTCCTCCCTCGCCTGTGGGGCGCAGCCGCCCCCCGGCCCCTGCGGTGGGTCCAGCCCTGCTCAGCTCGGGCTCGGGTGCAACACCCCCAGCCCAGCAGCCCTGCGGCCCCTGCGCGGGGGACCCGGGAGGCTGCTGCTGGCACCGCCGAGGGTTTGCTCTCGCCAGCAGCCGCTCCGAGCCCGGGCGGGTTGTACGGCGGGTGCTGCCGCTGACCGTCCCCGCACGGCGCTGCAAGCGGAGGGCAGCCCCCGGCACGGCCGGCCCCGGCCCCAGCCCCGATGTCCCCTGTGCTGGGGGCTGGCGACCGCCCGGGTTAGGGATGCTCAGCAGTGCGCGGGGGCTCAGGACCGCACCAAGGCCCCAGCACGGGGCAGCGCCTCGGAGGGCGAGTGTGTGCAGCTGGGGGGCTGCACGCAACCCCCACGCCCCCCGGCAGGGCCTGGCCCCACGCAGCCCTGCGGGACCCGGCCCGGCAGCACGTGGGAAGACGTGAAACTGGGTGAGAGCGGCAGCGTGGCCTGCAGTGACTGCGCTGCTGCAGGCAGAGGTCAGCGCGGCCGGGAGGGAGGGTTGTGCAATCGCCACCGTGCCCGCAGCTCGCAGCACGGCCTCCCGGCGCTGCCCGGCGGCTCCTCCCAGCTTCAGAGCCTTCAGCCGGAGCTGCCCGGGTGCAGCTGCGAGCCGAGTCCCCGGCGGCAACCTGGTTCAGGTGGGAAGGGCCAGGGGATGCCGCAGGGATGCCGGGGGGGAGGCGGGGGGGGATGCGCTCCTTCAGCCCAGCTTGCAAAATGTCTGCGAAGCTTGTGCAAACGCTACGAACTTCCCTCTGAGGAGCAGGTGGTGCCTGTGGGCACCGCTGGTGTCGCAGCCGCTGCAAGCGGAAAGCGGAGCTGTTCCCGGGGAGGCTTTGGGGCCGGGAAGCGGGGGCCGGGGCCGGGGCCGGGTTAACGCGAGCCACGGGGCAGCTGCAGCTCTGGCCTTAGAGGAGCTGATCTGACCCTAAAACATGCCAAGAAAATTACTGTATCCAGGGAGACCGGCGCTAACGATGCCGGGGAGCTCCGGCAGAGGTGAGAGCCCGGGGTGGCAGGACCCGCGGTGACCCCGCGCGGAGGCTGGGCCGCGGTGGCTGCTTGGCGGGGGGAGACCGTGGCCGCGGCCAGGCCCGGGGTGACCCGCCTGGCGGGTGCCCGCGGTGGCTGGCAAAAGGCTTAATGGGGCAGGAAACCCTCCCGAGCAGGCGGGGAGCTGCGGTGGGATGGGGGGGGGGGGGACTCGGGGGCTCGGCACAAGCTGCGGGGGCCTGTGGAGACCTTGGCGCCTGCCAGGCTGCTGCTGGGTGAATCCAGGCCCACGGCGGCCCACGGCCGTGCCGTGCCACCGGCAGCTCCGTGCCGCCCCGCAGCACGGCCGCTCCGCCATGGGCGCACGCGTCAGGGAAACTGCTGTCTCAGAAAGCTTCCCCCCACCGAGTTCCTCAAAAGCTGCAACCAGCTGGGATGCGTCTTGCAGGTGACAGCGTAGGAGCAGATTAGCTGGAGGTGCTGCAAGAGCGAGCCGGGCCCCGGGCCTGGGGGAGCCCTCGGCTGCCGCGTGGGGCCGGGACTGGCCCTCCCTGCAGTGCCCGGGCAGCAGCTCCTTGGCGTCCCCGGGCAGCGCCGTCCCTGGACCGCTCGCAGCAACAACCGGGAGCCCGCGGGCACCGCAGTGTCCGCACCGCGGCTGCTCGCAGCGCCCAGCCCCGCGGGAGCAGGAGGGTGCAGCGGGTGGGCGGCCGGGCGCTGGCAGCCAGGGCCCTTGGGGACGGCTCCTTCGCCCCGCGGGCTGGGCTGCTCCTGCGTGCGGCCGCAGGGCAGAGCAGGAGGCTGCGCGCTCCCCCGTGTGCGCTCTCCCCTGTGCTCGCCGACCTCAGTGCACGCTCCCCCCCGTGCATGCTCCCCCGTGTGCACACTCACCCGTGTGCACTCTGACCTGTCGTGCCCCCCACGCGTGCTCCCCCCCCCGTGCACGCCCCCCCACGCGCACGCTGTGCCGGCAAGCCCTCCCCAGGGAAGCCCCCCCGGCGCAGGACCTGCCTCCGTCCCGCAGGAGCGGGATCTCCCGGCGCAGCGGTGGGACGAACCCCCCGGGGGCGGCAGGGCTGGAGGGAGCCGGCAGCAGCCGAGCCGGGGCGCTGGGCCGCGGCGGTGGCGGCTCCCCTTGCCGGGCGGCTGCGTTACCCGGCGGAGGGAGCGGAGCTGCGCGCGGGGAGCCGGGAGCGCGGAGCCCGGGGGCCGCCCACGGGTGGGAGCGGAGCGGGGTCCGGGCGCTGCGGCCCCCGCGGCGCCGGGGCTGGGCACGGCCGCGGCAGCGTCGCCCCGCTGCCACGCGGCCGCGGCGGGTGCGAGGGCTGCACCGAGGCCGCGCCGGCGGGATGCCCGGGAGGGCGCGGGAGGCTCCTCGGGGGGCCGGGAGCCCCGGGCCGGGCGGGCGCGGCGCGGCGCGGCGGCCCCGCGTGGGGGAGCCGGCAGGGAGGGGAGGAAACGCAGGAAATCTCGCAATGGCTGTACGGTCAGCGCGGGGTTTCCTGTTCCTCTCTCGCAGCCGGGGCCGCGCCAGGGTCCAGGCACGCACCGCCCGGGCCCGCAGGCGCCGGCGGCGGCGGCGCAGCCCCGCGTGGGACCGGGCGGCTCCCGCAGGTCGGGGCCGGGCGCGGCGGGGCCGGGGCGGGGGCGGGGGCGCGGCGGGGAGGCGCCCGGGCACCTGCCCGGTGCTCGGCGCGGCTCGGGGCCGCGGCCGGGCCGGGATCGGCTCCCGGCGACCCGGCGCTGCGGCTGCTCCGCGCTCGGCCGCGTCCGGCGGGGCCGCACCGAGGTCCCCGCCCCGGCTGCGCGGCCCCGACGGCGGCGCGGGGAGCCTGGGGGGCGGCGGCGGAGCGGCCGGAGCGGCGGGGCAGCGCTGCCTGCGCAGCCCCCGGCCCGCGCTTCCTCCCCGCCGGCGCGGCCCGAGGCAGCGGTGTGGGGCGCAGCCGCGGCTGAGCCCTCCGTGCCGCCCCGCAGCCTCGTCGCGGCGGCCCCGCGGCGCCATGGGCTTCGGGCCGGAGCTGTGGTGCCCGCAGGGGCACAGCGCGCTGCTGCGGCTGCAGGACGGGGAGCTGCGGCTGCTGGAGCTGATGAAGAAGTGGATGTCGCAGCGCGCCAAGAGCGACCGCGAGTACGCGGGGCTGCTGCACCACATGTTCTCCCAGCTGGAGAAGCAGGAGGGCCCGGGGCAGCCCCGCGCCGGCGAGCACGGCGGCCGGCTCGGCGAGGTGAGGCGCGGGGCCGCCCGTCCGTCCGTCGGTGCCCATGGCCCGCCCTCACGGCCCTCTCCCCGCAGTCGTGGTGGGCGCTGGCGAGCCAGACGGAGACGCTGAGCCAGATCCTGCGGCGGCACGCGGAGGAGCTGGTGGCGGGGCCGCTGGCCAAGCTGAGCCTGCTCATCCGCGACAAGCAGCAGCTCCGCAAGGCCTTCAGCGAGCAGTGGCAGCAGCTGAGCCAGGAGCACGCGCGGGTACGGGGACCGGCACGGGGCTGGGGACGGGGACAGGAATGACGGCAGGGATGGGGATGGGCATGGGGATGGCTGGGGCTGGGGACGGGAGCAGGGATGGGGCCAGGGATAGGGACAGGAACAGGGATGGGGATGGGGACAGGGATGAGGATGGGGCACCATGCAGGGCAAGACAGCTCAGCCCCCCGCCGCCCCGACCCCGTCTCCCCCAGACCACCCAGCAGGAGATGGAGAAGCTGAAGGCGCAGTACCGCAGCCTGGCACGTGACAGCGCCCAGGCCAAGCGCCGCTACCAGGAGGCCAGCAAAGGTGCGTGCCCGCGCGGCCCCCGGCTGTGTCCCCTGCGTCCCCGTGTCCCCTCTCCCCTCGGGTCGCGATGGGGAGCACTGCAGCCTGCAGGACCCCGCGGGGGCACCTCGGGGGCTCTGTGCTCTGGGGGGACCCAGCGTGGCCCCCCGGGCTCCCAGGCACTGGGCAAAACTCCTGCAGCATGTCAGAGCTTGGACACGGTGCCACCGATCGGGAACGTCCCCTCGGCACCGGGATGTGGCGTCTGCCCCGACCTCCCTCCCTGCCCGGTTCCCCCTGCAGCCCCGTGAGCCCTCCCAGCCCCGGTGCCCCCGGCCCCGCTGGCTCCGTGCCCGTCTCCCGGGGCAGCGGTCCTGCGGCAGCCGGTGTCCCACGGCCTCTCCCTGCAGACAAGGAGCGGGACAAGGCCAAGGAGAAGTACGTGCGCAGCCTCTGGAAGCTCTATGCCCTGCACAACCAGTACGTGCTGGCCGTGCAGGCGGCCGCGCTCCACCACCAGCACCACTACCAGCACGCGCTGCCCGGCCTCCACCAGTCCCTCTACAGCCTGCAGCAGGAGATGGTCCTCGTCCTGTAAGCGCCGTCCCGGCCCCGGGGACCCCCTGCCCCAGGCACCCCGTTGCCCCCGCGCGCCGGCGGTGCCCCGTCCTGCTGCAGCCCGGCCCGTGCGCGGGCACCCGCTGCCCTCCGGGGGGGGATGGATGCTCCCGTGTCCTGCGGGAGCCCTGCCAGCCGCGTGCACCCTCGCAGCCACGCGCCCGTGCCCCGCTGTCCCCTGAGAGCCACCCCAGCGCCGGGCCCTGCTGGGGGTCAGCACGGGGCCCAGCCCCGAGGCTGCATGGGATGGCTGGGGCTGAGGGGCTCGAGCGAGCGGGGCGCCGGGACCGGGCTGCACGGGCTCCGGGCAGGGTGTGGGGACCGGGCTGCACAGGGTGCCGGGACCGGGCTGCACGGGCTCCGGGCAGGGTGCGGGGACCGGGCTGCACAGGGTGCCGGGACGGGGCTGCACGGGGTGCAGGGACCAGACTGCGCAGCGGCACACGAGGCGGGACAGCCCCTGACGCCCGCGTCCCGGCAGGAGGGAGATCCTCTGGGAGTACCACAGCATCAGCAGCCTGGTGCAGGAGGACGTGCTGGCCGTGCACCAGGAAATAGCCCGCGCTGTCCAGGCGATCGACCCCGCCACCGAGTACGACAGCTTCGTGCAGAGCCACAGGTACGCCGGCATTCCTGCGCGCTGTCGCGCTGGCTGGACGCGCCTGCCGGGCCGCGGGCAGCTCCGACGCGGGGTCCCGGCCCCGCGTGAGGCCGGTGCCCTGGCGCAGGTACAGCTGCGAGGCTCCGCCAGCCGTCAGCTTCGACGAGAGCCTGCTGGAGGAGACGGAGAACCTGGTGCCCGGGGAGCTGCAGCTGAACGAGCTGACCGTCGAGAGCGTGCAGCACTCGTGAGCGGGGCCGGGCGGCGGGCGGGGGCGGGGAGCGGGGCTCCGCGCGTCCCGGGGGCCGCCTGCAGCCGTGTCTCTTGCAGCCTGACGTCCGTCGAGGAGGAGCTGGCGGCCGCCACGGAGGCCGTGAGCAGCAAGGAGCGGCGGGTGCAGGAGCTGCAGGCGGAGATCCGGGGCGAGGAGCAGGGCCTGGGCGCCGGGGAGCGGTGAGGCGCGGCGGGCGGCCAGGCAGGCTGGGGCCGCGCGGGGCGGCAGGGGCTGACCCCCACCTCGCGTCCCCAGGGTCCACTTGCTGGGGAAGCGCCAGGGGCTGCAGGAGGCACAGCAGCAGCTCCAGGGCTGCCTCTGCACCCAGGCCAAGCTGCAGGCGCAGCGCGACATGCTGGCCCAGAAGCTGGCGGAGCTGGACTCCCGGGAGCCCCTGCCCGCCCTGCCCTTGCCCGAGGACCGGCAGTCCCTCTCCTCCGTGGTGAGTCCTGCCCACGCGCGGGGGCCGGGAGCGCGCCCGGCTCTGCAGCCCTGCAGGCACGGCCGGTGCCGCGGGGCACCGCTCACGTGGCCGCCGTCCCCCAGGAGCAGGAGCGGAGCGGGGCCACCGCGCTGGAGACCCTCAAGAACCACATCTCGGGCATCTTCCGCCCCAAGTACCTGGTGAGTCCCCAGGCCATCCAGCCGCCCTGCCCTCCGCCCCGGCTGCCCTGCCGGCCTTCCCAGCCCCTCGGCACCCCCTGCCCCTTGCTTTCCTGCCCTGCAGCCACCCTCCCCATGGCTCTCCAGCCCCCCTCCCCAGCGTGCTCCAGCCCTGCAGCCCCTGCTCCCTCTGCCTGCCAGCCCCAGCTCCGGGCAGTCTCCCGGCCCCACTGCTCCTCCCCGCACCTCCAGCAGGACGGCAGGGCATGGCTGGGCTCACCCGCATCTCCGTGCAGCTGCCGCCCCCCGTGCCCCTGATCCCGGAGGTGCAGAAGCCGCTGTGCCAGCAGGCCTGGTACCACGGGGCCATCCCGCGCTCGGAGGTGCAGGAGCTGCTGACCTGCAACGGGGACTTCCTGGTGCGGGAGAGCCAGGGCAAGCAGGAGTACGTGCTCAGCGTGCTGTGGGACGGGCAGCCCCGGCACTTCATCATCCAGGCTGCCGACGTGAGTGAGCGCGGGGCACCGAGCTGCCGGGCAGGGGCTGGGGCAGGCGGCAGTGCCCTGGGCAGGCGTGCACCCTCGCCGTGCGGCCGCTCGTGCAATGCATGGGGCACGCGCGTACGGGTGTGAGGTGTGCGCACGCGGATCTGGCGCAGGGCTCCGGGAGCGAGCCCGCAGTGTGTGCGCGGGTGCACGCTTGTGCATGCTGCCTTGTGTGCGTGCACGCCCACGCATGCCCACACGCGCCCACCCACGCCCGCCCGCACGTGCATGCCCATGCCTGCGTGCCCGACCCCGCAGAACATGTACCGGCTGGAGGGCGACGGCTTCCCCACCATCCCGCTGCTCGTCGACCACTGCCTGCAGAGCCGGCAGCCCATCACCCGGAAGAGCGGGATCGTCCTGGCCAGGGCCGTGCTCAAGGTAGTGGCCAGCCGGCGAGGGGAGATGTGTCCCCCGCAGGCAGCGCAGCCAGACGCTGTGAGCGTGGCCTTGAGTCACAGCTCGGGGCTGGGGCCCCGTGGGGCTGCAGGACCCCCCGGGCTGGCGTGGGGGGGCTGCGTGGGGCAGGAGGGGGTGTGGGCTGGGGCAGGAGGGGAGGTCTCACCACCCTCTCTCCCCAGGACAAGTGGGTGCTCAACCACGAGGACGTGCTGCTGGGGGAGCGCATCGGCCGGGTGAGTGCCGGGTGCCCCAAGCCCTGCTGCAGGAGACAGAGCCGGCCCCGGGGGCTCCGGGGGGCACTGGGGGGGGGCGATGGCACTGGGGGGAGTGATGGCACTGGGGGGAGTGGTGGCCCCAGGCTGTGCTGCCACGGGCTCAGCCAGTGCACGGGCCTCTCTCTCGGCAGGGTAATTTTGGGGAAGTGTTCAGTGGCCGCCTGCGTGCTGACAACACGCCCGTGGCCGTGAAATCCTGCCGGGAAACCCTCCCGCCCGAGCTCAAGGCCAAGTTCCTGCAGGAAGCCAGGTCTGTACGGCCATTGTGCCGTCTGTCCCGGCCTGTCCGTCCATCCCCGGGACTGTGGCCGTTTAACCCCCGATGGGGCTGCAGCGTCCCTGTGGCGTGAGGGCCCCGTCCAGGCTGCGCTGCCGGGGCGGCACGTGCCCGGGGCAGCCCGGCCCCTCGCGCGCTCACGGCCCCGCTGCCGGCCCCGCAGGATCCTCAAGCAGTACAACCACCCCAACATCGTCCGGCTCATCGGCGTCTGCACGCAGAAACAGCCCATCTACATCGTGATGGAGCTGGTGCAGGGTGAGTGGCCCCCGCCGCGGCCCCGGTGCCCGCCGCGCCCGCCGTGCCGGCACTCACGCGTGCCCCGCGCAGGGGGGGACTTCCTGAGCTTCCTGCGCAGCGAGGGGGCCCACCTCAGGGTGAAGGAGCTCATCAAGATGACGGAGAACGCTGCGGCAGGCATGGAGTACCTGGAGAGCAAGCACTGCATCCACAGGTGGGCCCCTCCGCGGCACGGCGCGGCACGGCACGGACCCTGCCGGGAAGCTGCCCTGGTGCCGGCCCCAGCGCGGCCCCGAGCAAGGGGAGCCCCAGGACAGGCGCGCGTGGGCGGTGCCGGCGGTGGCCTGGCTCCCTTGGTGCGTGGCCAGGCGGAGGCAGCCCGGGGGGTCCCGGCTCGGGGACGGTGGGCCGGTGCGGAGCGGGGCACACCCGGGACTCCTCGACGCCCCGGCCCCGTGCCGTGCCCCGGGGAAGGCCCCGCTCCCGCACGGCACAGAAGGACCCAGTGGGCAAGGACACCGTCACCGCACGGCTGAGGGCTCCGCGCCGTCCCCAGGGACCTGGCCGCTCGCAACTGCCTGGTGACGGAGAAGAACGTGCTGAAGATCAGTGACTTCGGGATGTCGCGGGAGGAGGAGGACGGCGTCTACGCCTCCACGGGCGGCATGAAGCAGATCCCCGTGAAGTGGACCGCCCCAGAAGCCCTCAATTACGGTACAGCCGTGGCCGGGGAGCCCGCACAGCCTGGGGCTGTGGCAGGGTGAGGGAAGGGGAGGCTGTGCCGCAGCCTGGCAGCACGGCTGGGACCCGGGAGCCCTGGGCTGGTGGGGGATCCCGCACAGCGGGTGATCCTGGGCAGCGGGTCTCTCCCACACCATGGGTGATCCCGGGCAGTGGGTCCGTCCTGCACGGCAGGTGATCCTGGGCAGTGGGTCTCCTGCATGGTGGGTGATCCCGGGCAGTGGGTCTCTCCCGCACCGTGGGTGATCCCGGGCAGTGGGAGGTGTCGAGGCTGCGGCACCTCCAGCCCCGCGAGCCCGGGCACAGCGGGCGGCTCGGTGCCGTGTCCGGCGCTGCCAGCCGCCCCGTGCCCCCAGGCCGGTACACCTCGGAGAGCGACGTCTGGAGCTTCGGCATCCTGCTGTGGGAGGCGTTCAGCCTGGGCGCCGTCCCCTACGCCAACCTCAGCAACCAGCAGACGCGCGAGGCGGTCGAGCAGGGTAAGGCACCGCGGGTGCCGCCGGCTGGGGCTGCTGCGGGGCCGGGGAGCCCGCGGGAGCCGGCGCCCCACGGCCGCTCTACCCCAGGCGTGCGGCTGGAGCCTCCGGAGCAGTGCCCCGACGAGGTGTACCGCCTGATGCAGCGCTGCTGGGAGTACGAGCCCCGCAGGCGGCCCAGCTTCAGCGCCCTGCACCAGGAGCTCGTCAGCATCCGCAAGCGGCACCGGTGAGCGCGGGGCGCCCGGACGGCAGCCCGGAGAGCCCGGCACGGCTGCGCGGTGCCGCCTGGACCCCTGGCCGTGCTGCAGCCCTCGTCCTGGCGACGCCAGCCCGCTCCTGCTCCCGCTCCGGCACCGGCACCGGTCCACAGGGCGCTGGGCCGGGCGCCCCGACGCTTTGTTCTGGCGTTTGCTCCTGTGCAATAAACCCAGCTCTGTGCCACGCCGCGTCCGTCAGGGAGGTGGTGCACGGCGAGCCCCGGGCAGCACCAAGGACCAGCCCAGGGCGCTGCCAGCAACCTGGACCCGGCCGTGCAGCCAGGCTGCGGTGTGGAGCCGGCCCGGGGGCTCCGGGGGGGCTGAGTCCAGCCCTGGGGGGGTGTCTGGGTCTGGTGGCTCTGGGGGGGCTGAGTCCAGCCCCAGGGGGTCCAGGGGGGCCAGCTGGGTCCGGGTCTGGAGGCTCCAGGGGGGTTGAGTCCAGCCCCAGGGGGTCCAGGGGGGCCAACTGGGTCTGGAGGCTCCGGCGGGGCCTGGGGCCGGCCTGGGGGCTCTGGGGCGCAGCTGGATTCAACGCTGGGGCGCTGGGGGCTGTCTGGGGCTGTCCTGGGGGCTCTGCAGATAGCGGGGCTCCACCCGGGGGGCTCCAGGGGTGGCTGGGGGCTCCGTGGGGCCTGGCTGGGGCCGGCCCGGGGGCTCTGGGGGTGGCAGGGATCAATCCCGGGGGGGCCCGGGGGGCCGGCTGGGGCTGGCGGCTCCGGGCCTCAACCTGGGGGGCTCCGGCGGTGGCTGAGCCCGGCCCGGGGGCTCGCGGGGCCGCTTCCCCGCTGGCGGCTCGGGGCCGGGGCCGGGGCCGGGGCCGGGGCCGGGGCCGGGGCCGGGGCGGGGCGGGGGGCGGGCGCCGGCGGGGCGGGCGGGGCCTGGCCGCATCCCGGCGCGGCGGCCGGCGGGGCCCGGGGCCGGCGGCGCTGCCGGCGCGGCGCGGACGATGTGAGGAGCCGGGACGGGCCGCGGAGCCGCGGACGGTAAGAGCGGGCCGCGCCCGCATGGACCCAGCCCGGCCCGGCCCCGCGCCTCCCCGCGGCGCCCCCGCTGCCCCCGGCCTGCGCCCCACTGGCCGGGGGGCCGGGCCCGGGCCCGCTGCGGCCTGCTGCGGCCTGCCCGCCCGCACCGGCACCGGCACCGGCACCGGCCTGGCCCTGCGGTGCCTCTGGGCCCCGGCCCGCCCGGGCTCCTGGCAGCGGGCTCGGCCTGGGCAGCCGCGCTGCCCCCCCGGCGCGGGGCTGAGCCGAGCCGGGTTAAGCCGAGCCGGGTTAAGCCGAGCGGGAGGCGGCGGGTCCCGGCGGCCGCTGCGTGGGGGCGGCGGGGCCGAGGGGCCCCGGGGCCGGGGGTCCTGCGGGGCCGGGCAGGACGGGGCCCGGCTGCGCGGGCCGGGGCAGCGGCCGGACCACCGGGGCCATCGTCCGCGTCCTCTGCTCCGCGCGGCAGGTCGGTCCCGGCAGCCCCCCGGGATGAAGCTGAAGAAGCAGGTGACGGTGTGTGGAGCTGCCATCTTCTGCGTGGCCGTCTTCTCCCTCTACCTGATGCTGGACCGGGTGCAGCACGACCCCGCGCGCCACCAGAGCGGGGGCAACTTCCCCAGGGTGAGGCGGCGCCGGGGGCTGTGGGACGGGCAGAGCCCCGTGCCGGGGCACCGCTCTCACTGCCGTGTCTGTGGCCAGAGCCAGATCTCGGTGCTGCAGAACCGCATCGAGCAGCTGGAGCAGCTGCTGGAGGAGAACCACGAGATCATCAGCCACATCAAGGACTCGGTGCTGGAGCTCACGGCCCACGCGGAGGGGCAGCCGGCGCTGCCCTACCACACCCCCAACGGCTCCTGGGTGCTGCCCGCCGAGAGTCGCCCGAGCTTCCTCTCCGTCTCCCCGCAGGACTGCCAGTTTGCCCTGGGGGGCAAGGGCCAGAGCCCAGACCTGCAGGTGGGAGGCTGAAGTCTTGGCCCAGGGGTCAGTGCAAGGGGGCAGGGGGTCCTGGGGGTCCCGGCTGTGCTGGGAGGGTCTGTCGGGTGCCAGTGCTGCCGTAGCAGGGTGTCCGCAGGGTCTTGGCTCCGCTGTGTCACGGGTCTCTCGCCCCCACGTCTGCCCCCCCTGAGCCCTGTCCCCCACCTCGCAGATGCTGGCCCTGTACTCCCTGCTGCCCTTTGACAACCAGGATGGCGGTGTGTGGAAGCAGGGCTTTGACATCACCTACGAGCCCAGCGAGTGGGACGCGGAGCCCTTGCAGGTGTTCGTGGTGCCGCACTCCCACAACGACCCCGGTGAGCCGGCGGAGAAGGGTGGGGGGGGGGGGCAAAGGGCTCGCCCAGCCTGTGCTGCTCTGTGCTGCTGCCTGGGGAGGGCTTGGCCCTGCTCGGTGACGGCCCCGTGTGCACTGACAGGTTGGATCAAGACCTTTGACAAGTACTACTACGACCAGACGCAGCACATCCTCAACAGCATGGTCCTGAAGATGCAGGAGGACCCGCGCCGGCGCTTCATCTGGTCCGAGATCTCCTTCTTCTCCAAGTGGTGGGACAACATCAGTGCTCAGAAGCGGGCTGCAGTGCGGAGGTAGGGTCGCCTGCCTGGCTCTGGCTCTGGCTCTGGCTCTGGCTCTGGCTCTGGCTCTCTGCACAGTCCCTGTTCGTGCTGGCGGGCCGTGCTCGGGTGGAGGCACTGGGTGTGAGCGCAGGGATAGGTGAGGGAAGGACCCTTCATCCTTCCCAGGCCTGGCTGCTCTGGCTTCACTGCAGCGTCTGCAGGCTGCACACCGCTTGCTGCAGGGTGCCCTGATGTCCTGACGCTGGCACTAACCTCTCGGTGCCACGGGACTTCAAAGCCGCAGTGGTATGCGCAGGGAAAATGGGAGAGAGCCAGGGTGCTGCTGGCACTGGGGCCTCTGCAGCAGAGGCTTCGTGAAGCGTGGCAGGAAGCAGGTCTCACCTTGTGCTGCTCGGGGGAGAATGGACCCCGTGCTCCCGGTGGGCTGGGGAACCTCTGTTCGTTGCTTTAAACCCAAGCGCACAAGCACCGCGGCAGAGCCTCAGCAGCTTTGGCACCCCATGATACTCAGGGCACCCTCAGAGGGTGGGAGACCTTGAGAGCAGAAAAGTGCAGTGGGAGAAGGGCCCTTTGTCAGCTCCTTGGGTCCCCAGGGAGGGCTGGGAGTGGAGGACACGGGCTGCGGGGCACAGCAGAGAGCGTTGGACTGGTGCTTGCTGTGGAGATGGGTTCTGGCTGGGGACCTCAGCCTGCTTCGTGCTGTGGAGGTCTGGCTGGGGCTGACCTGACCCGCTCATGTCTCCCGTGTCCCCCTTGAAGGCTGGTTGGGAATGGGCAGCTGGAGATGGTGACAGGTGGCTGGGTGATGCCCGACGAGGCCAATTCCCACTACTTTGCCATGATCGACCAGCTGATCGAGGGGCACCAGTGGCTGGAGAAGAACATCGGTGAGAGCCGTGGGGGATGCAGGGCGGGAGGAGCGGGGTGCTGGCTGGGGGCCTGGCTGGTGCGCCGGCAGGGCCAGCACTGCCCCCGGTCCCTGGCACAGGCCTGCTCCGTGCAGCCAGGCTTGGTGCCGGGGCCTGACTGGTCTCTGTGCCCCCAGGCGTGACGCCCCGGTCGGGCTGGGCCGTCGACCCCTTCGGCCACAGCTCCACCATGCCCTACCTGCTGAAGCGCTCCAACCTGACGGGCATGCTCATCCAGCGGGTGCACTACGCCATCAAGAAGCACTTCGCTGCCACCCAGAACTTGGAGTTCATGTGGAGACAGACGTGGGGTGAGGGGCTGCTGCGGGTGCGACTGCAGGGAGGGGACCTGCCGGGGACTGGCGACAGCAGGGGAAAAGCTACCGACCTCTTTCCTGTGTGGCCAGTGAGCTGAGTGCCAGGAGGCGATGTCTCTGCCCTGGGAGACGACCCTGCAGTGTTTCTGCCCTGGGGACAACCCCAGGGCGTCTGCCCAACAGTGCCAGTGCCTGGCCCTGCCAGTGAGGCTGTTTCTGTGCTCTCTGAGCTCCAAACAGGCGAGCCTGACTGCGTGCCAGGTCTGCTCTGCCCCAGCGGCCGGCCCTGCTCCCGTGTGCCCTGTGCCCGGTTCCGGCCAGGGGATAGGCAGGGGAGAGCCACCTTCGGTGCTCACCTGTCCTTGGTCCTGCAGACCCGGACTCCAGCACCGACATCTTCTGCCACATGATGCCCTTCTACAGCTACGACGTGCCCCACACCTGTGGGCCAGACCCCAAGATCTGCTGCCAGTTTGACTTCAAGCGCCTGCCAGGTGGCCGGATCAATTGCCCGTGGAAGGTGCCTCCTCGAGCCATCACCGATGCCAACGTGGCCGAGCGGTGAGTGCCTCGAGGGCAGGGGGCTCTGAGCCCCACGGTCCTGCCTCCAGCCTCACGCCTGGACCCCTGTTGCTCCCCGTGGCAGGGCCCAACTCCTGCTGGACCAGTACCGCAAGAAGTCCAAGCTGTATCGCAGCAGAGTGCTGCTGGTGCCCCTGGGAGACGATTTCCGCTATGACAAGCCCCAGGAGTGGGATGCTCAGTTCCTCAACTACCAGCGCATCTTTGACTTCCTCAACTCGCGGCCCAGCCTCCACGTCCAGGTATGTGCAGGGAGGGCAGGGGCAGCCGGGGGGGCTGGGGGGAGCAGGTGGTCTCGCACGAAGGAGTGCTGGGGTGCCCACACAGTGGGGAGGCCGTGTACGAGCCCAGAGGGAGGCTGGGCAGCCCCAGAAGGGGAGGTGGGAGCCCGCCTGGCCCTGGGAGGCTCCCCGTAACGCTCAGGGCCGTGGGTGCTGTCCTGCAGGCGCAGTTCGGGACGCTCTCCGACTACTTCGACGCCCTGTACAAGAAGGTGGGCATCGTGCCGGGGATGAAGCCGCCTGGGTTCCCAGTGCTGAGTGGGGATTTCTTCTCCTACGCGGACCGGGAGGATCACTACTGGACAGGCTACTACACCTCCCGGCCCTTCTACAAGAGCCTGGACCGGGTGCTGGAGGCTCACCTCCGGTGAGGGACAGCAGGCCGGGGCCCCAGGGCAGGGACGTGCGCGGGGAGCGCGGAGCAGCGCTGGCCAGGCAGCACCCGGGAGCCCCAGCAGTTCCCCTCCGGTCTGAGCCCAGCCGCAGCCGTGCTGGGTGGAGATGGCTCTCTGGCTGCTTCGCAGCCATGAAGCAGTGCCAAACCCTCGCTGAGCCCCGAGGCAGCGCATGCGCCGCGTCACCCCTCCGCAAGGCCGGGTGCCATGTCCCTGGCGGCTGAGCAGGCTGAGCACCATTTGGGCTAGGCTGGCCTGCGCCCGCTGCTCCTCTCCTGTCCCATCCCAGTCCCACTCGACGCGGTGAGCCGGGCTCAGGGGTGCGGGGGGCAGGCACCGTCGGTGACTGTGTCCCTGCGCAGGGGGGCCGAGATCCTGTACAGCCTGGTGCTCGCCCACGCCCGCCGTGCCGGCACGGACAGCAGGTACCCGCTCTCCGACTACGCCTTGCTGAGCAACGCCCGCCGCAACCTGGGGCTCTTCCAGCACCACGATGCCATCACCGGCACGGCCAAGGAGGCCGTGGTGGTTGACTACGGAGTGCGGTACGTGCAGGTGGGGGGGCAGCCCCGAGGGCCCTGTCTCAGCGGGGGCAGGTGGGCGGGTGCCCCTCGAGCGGGGCTGGGAGCGTGTTGGCTGCGGGGTCCTGCGGGCCCCTCTCCCGGGGGGGCGGGTGCTGTGGGAGGGAGGCCGGGAGGTGTCGGAGGGGATGGACCCGGGTGACCCGCTCTGCCCTCTGCCCCAGGCTGCTCCACTCCCTCACGAACCTCAAGCGCGTCATCATCAACGCTGCGCACTACCTGGTGCTGGGGGACAAGGACGCCTACCACTACGACCCCGCCGCGCCCTTCCTCAGCACGGTGAGCAGCACCGCCCCACGGCTGCCCGCACCCCACGGCCCCGGGGCCCCGTGCCCCGCCCTGTGCCAGGCTGCCTGTCCCAGGGCCCTGCCTGCCCCCACCTCCTTCGGTGCTGGGTGGGGGCCCGGGGGGACGTCCCGCCCGTGCCCGCGTCCCTGGGCCGGGCTGGCTGGGGGCGGCCGGCGCAGCCGCTCTGACGCTCTCCTCTCCCCAGGACGACACGCGCCTCAACCAGGACTCGCTCCCGGAGAGGACGGTCGTCAGACTGGATGCCTCGCCCCGGTAGGGGCTGCCGGGGCTGCTGCCGGGGCCGGTCCCCTGCCCGGCCGGCGGTGGGGCCCTGGGGGGTGGCGGTGGGGCAGCGAGAGGTGGTAGGTTGTGTGAGGGGGTTTTCCAGGAGTCTGCAGCTGTGGGTGGGTGTGGGTAAACGGGGTCTGCGGGCGGTGTGGGGCACGGGACGCCGTGGGTGGCTGTCCCCCTACGTGGCCTCCTCGCAGGTTCGTGGTGGTGTTCAACCCGCTGGAGCAGGAGCGCCTGAGCGTCGTGCCGATCCTGGTGAACTCCCCGCACGTGCGTGTGCTCTCCGAGGAGGGGCAGCCCCTGCCCGCCCAGCTCAGCGCCTACTGGGGCTCTGCCACTGACGCGGTGCCCGACCTCTACCAGGTACGGGGGCCGCGGTGCCCCACTGCCGCCCCTTCCGTCCTCACCCTGCGCAGCCCGTGCATACGCGGCCGCCCCGTCCTCGCGCCCCGCTCGCTCCCACAGCTTGTGCGCTGCCCTGTGAGCACCCCTGCGTGGCAGCAAGTGTCCCTGGACCCCCCGCAAGTGCCCACTGCTCACAGGCCCACAGCACGCGGCGCACGCCCTCCCCCCAGAAGCGCTGTCACCGGGGTCTTTGCAGATGGCCAGTGGGTCCCCACCTGCCAGCTGCCCTCCCCCGGAGGGCCTTGGTCAGGTCCTCGCTGTCCGCAGGTGTCCGTCCTGGCCCGCCTGCCTGCGCTGGGGCTGCGTGTGCTGCAGCTGCACAAGACATTCGACGGCCACGCCACGCTGAAGTCGTCTGTGCGCCTCTACCTGCACGGCCGGGACCTGCCGGTGCGCAAGCACGAGGCCTTGCCCGTGCACGTCTTCCCGGCCACCACCGATGACTTCTGCCTGGAGAACCAGCAGCTGCGGGCCTGCTTCTCGGGGCCCTCCGGCCTGCTGCAGGTGAGAGCAGGGATCCGACGGGTGGCCAAGGAGGGGAGGGGAACACGGCTCTGCCCTGCGCGAGAGGCGCTCACTGCCGCGCTGGCTTGTGCCCTGCAGAGCATCCGCCGAGCCGGGGAGGAACGGGAGCAGAGGGTGAGCAGCGAGTTCCTCGTCTATGGCACCAGGGCCTCCAAGGACAAGAGTGGAGCCTACCTCTTCCTGCCTGACGGCGAAGCAAAGGTAGGGGGGCCTCGTCCCAGAGCCTAGCTGGCAGCTGTGCCGGGGCCACGTGACAGTCCTGGAGATGCCAGGCTCAGCACAGCCCTCCTCCTTTCCCCGCAGCCCTACGCCCCCAAGGACGGCCCAGTGGTGCGGGTGACAGAGGGACCCTTCTTCTCGGAGGTGGCCAGCTACTACCAGCATGTCCAGACCGTGGTGCGGCTTTACAACGTGGCAGGTGAGCGATGCGAGCACAGCACAGGCTGCAGGGCTGGCGGCGGTGTGTCTGCGAGGGTGTTTGGGTTTGGAGACAGTGTGTCCATGAGGGTTTTCAGGTCTGGAGGCAGCACGTCCGCACAGGAGGACGTCGCCGGCCCAGGGAGCGCTGGGCGATGCTGCCCGTGGGATCCAGCCCCTCGTGTCTGCCCGCAGGGGTGGAGGGCCTGTCCCTGGACGTGTCTTGCCTGGTGGACATCCGTGACCATGTCAACAAGGAGCTGGCCCTGCGCTTCAGCACTGACATCGAGAGCGACGACACCTTCTTCACGGACCTCAACGGCTTCCAGGTGTGCTGGCAGTCCAGGGGAGGGAGAGCGGCTGCCCATGTCGGGGACAGCCAGTCTGTCCCCCTGCGCCAGGCATTGCTGGAGCCGCTTCCAGCCCCGACTCCCTTCCCCGGCAGATTCAGCCCCGCAGGTACCTGCGGAAGCTGCCGCTGCAGGCCAACTTCTACCCCATGCCAGCCATGGCCTACATCCAGGACGCGCAGAGCCGCCTGACCCTGCACACAGCCCAGGCGCTGGGGGTGTCCAGCCTCAGCAGCGGTGAGCCGGCCTCCTCCGCGGCGCGAGGGCTGGGCCCTGGGCGTCTGCCCGCCGAGCCCGGGGCTGCGGGGCGGCGCTCGGCTGAGGGCTGCTGGGGAGGAGGGAGCTGCAGGCTGGGCGCGGAGCGACCAAGCCCGACCTGCCTGTGGCACTGGGGGCTCCGCGGCTGCCTCCGGTCCCGCGGGGGCATTTACTGCGTGAGGCCTGGGGGGACAGCGGCGAATGGGCCGTGCAGGGTGGGTGGCTTGCGTTAAAGCCCGGGGCTTGGGGACCGCTCTCCGCAGGCCAGCTGGAGGTGATCCTGGACCGGCGCCTCATGCAGGATGACAACCGGGGCCTGGGCCAGGGGCTGAAGGACAACAAGCGAACCTGCAACCGGTTCCGGCTCCTCCTGGAGCGCCGCACCACTGCCAGCAAGGTGTGCAGGCGTGGGAAGCCAGGCACAGCACCGCTCTCCCGGAGAGCCCGGCTGTGCCTCAGGGTGGTCGTGGGGGGTCGGAGGCGTCTGCAGGGAGCCACGTGTCCGACCGGAGCGAGGTCTCTTCTCCTGCTGTCCTGTGGCCCTGGCAGCCTCCACGCTGGCACTGCTCCGTGCAGGGCTGCGCTGCGCAGGGCCGGGGCTGTGCCTGGGCCGTGGGGTGTGGGGGGAGGTGGGGAAGTGCAGTGGGGTCTGCCCCGCGGACCGGGCGCGGAGCCATGCTGCCCTCGTAATCGTGGTGTTCTTGTCCCGTTGCCTCGTTGCTCTCGATGCATGCACCATTTCACCCATTCAGAGCTCCAGCTTCTTTTCCAAATTGACCTCCGTGTTTAAAGCCTTGGGCTTCCCCGGCACCAGGACTGGCAGCCCAGAGGTAACGGCCGGCCCGGCCCCTGCTGTCTCTCCCTGTCTCGTGCACTAGCTGCTGGTGACTAGTCTAGCGAGGGCCTGTAGCAGGCTCGTAGTCTGGCTGTAGACTCGCCCAGGGCCCCTGCAGGCTGCCTGGCGCGGCAGCCCCTTTGCTGTGCAGGCGCTGGGGCGGGGAGGGTCGTGTCTAGGCCAGCGCATGTCTCTGGGTGCATCGGGAGCCCTGTGCTGGCTCTGCTCGTGGGTCCCCATCCTCCGAGTGCTGCCGGAGAGGGTGTAAGGTGGGGGAGCCCTGCAGTCCCCAGCCAGGTGCCGCCGGCCCGGCAGCTCCCCTCGCGCGCTCGTACCACTTGCCCCCCGGCAGGTTCAGGACGGCCGCCCGATCAGCTTCCCCTCGCTGCTGAGCCACGTCACCTCCATGCACCTCAACGCCGAGGTCCTGGTCATGCCCGTAGCCCAGGAGAAGCTGGCCCCACCCGTCCTGCGCTCCTTCCTGCCGCTGTCCGCCACCCTCCCCTGCGACTTCCACATCCTCAACCTGCGGACGCTGCAGGCGGAGGTGCGCCGGGCCCCGGGCGCTGAGGGTGGGCCCAGCCCCGGGGCGGGCAGTGCTCTCAGGTGGGTCGCACACTTGCTGTCCCGGCGTCGCGCCTCACGCCTTTGCTCCCCGGCAGGATGACTCGCAGCCCTCCGCGGAGGCAGCCCTGATCCTGCACCGCAAAGGCTTCGACTGCAGCCTGGAGGCCAAGAACCTGGGGTTTAACTGCACTACGAGCCAGGGCAAGGTAGGCCTGGGCTGCCGTCTCTGCCTACGGGGCAGGAGAGCCCGGCTGCTGCCTGCCCTAGCCCTGCAGCCGGTCTGGCTGCCAGGCCTGCCTCACGCATCCCCGTGCTCAGGCTGAGCCAGGGTTGGGGCTGGAGGGGCCCCCAGATCCCCCCAGCGCTGACCAGTGGCTGGTCAAGGGTCCCACGCTGCAGCACGCAGCCCTGCTCTGCCCCTTGCCCAGGCAGAGCTGGAGGACGTTGGCCTCTAAGAGGGGGGTCTGGAGCCTCGCACAGACCCAGCCTCCCGCCGCGGGGATGGCGGGGTACCCTGGGGGGCCGGGTACCCTGGGGGGCCACGCTGAGGCCTGCAAGCTGGTGCCGGCACAGCACGGACGTGACCGTGTGGGGCCAGCCCCGTGCTTGCACCGCACTGCAGGCGTCGGGTCCCACTCACCGGGGCCGCCCGCCCTCCTCTCTCCTCTCTCCCCAGCTGGCCCTGGGCAGCTTCTTCCAGGGGCTGGAGCTGAGCTCCCTGCAGCCCACCTCACTGACCTTGATGTACCCGCTGGGCACGGCCCCCAACAGCACCACCGTCCACCTGGACCCCATGGAAATTGCCACCTTCCGCGTCCGCCTGGGGTAGCGTCTGCCGATGCAGGAGAGGAGCAGACTGGCCACGCAGCGTGGGAGCAGCTGCTGAGCCCCGCAGCGCCCGCGCTGCCCGGAGCGGCCGGGCCCACGGCCCCGCAGCCCGGCACGCAGCCCTGGGGACGGGGAGCCGAACTCGCAAAGGCTGCTGCCTTCTTATTTATTAGTCCTGTGTTCTCAGATAGATTTCAGACAGTGAACTGCTAGAGCAGGGCTGCGCGGGGGCTGCTGGGCGCTGCCTGAGCGTAGAGGGCAGGCGGTCGCGCTGCTCTGGCTGGGGCCGGCTCGGGGGCAGCGGTCTGGACCCTGCTGCTGACGGCAGGGAGGTGCACGGCTGCCCTGGGTGTTGCACGGCTGCCGCGGGAAGGTGCCCGCCCTGGTGTCTTGGGCCCCTGCCGGCGCCCGGGCTCTGCCAGCCCCCGCAGCGCAGCACCGGGCTGCCGGGAGCCTGGCAGGCCTGGGGCGGCTGCCTGGGGAGGTGCGCGAGCTGGAGCTGGAGCTGCACTGAGCTCGCCTGGAGCTTGTAGGAAACATGAGGCTGTTTCCAAGGGCCCTGGTCTGTGTCTGCTTTGGGGTTCCCGCGCTGCTAACGTGGGGAGGTGGGAGCGGTGCGCCGCGGGGGGACGGGCAGCCCCCTCGGCTGCCCTGGACACACTGGGGGCTGGCGCTGAGCCGTGCCCCTCGGCCCGGGACCCACGCCGGGTGCAATGGGGGCTGCAGGGACCCGGGCTGAGCCCTGCTCCGCTGCCCTGCGGGTGCTCCCCGGGGCTGAGCAGGGCACGGGGACCCCGGCGTTTGCGCGCGGCTGGGGACACGGCTGGGCTCAGCCGTGTGCAGGGGCAGGCAGCGCCTGGCTGGGGCACGAGCTGGAGTTAGGCAGCACCTCGTACAGGCAGAAACATGGGTTGGGTGGGAACAGCCTCTCCCAAACTCACTCGCGTTAGTCCCTCTGTCAGCGCGAGGCTTGTGCCCCTGCCGGAGGTGGCACCGGGGCCGGGCCGCTCCCCGAGCGCTGCAGCGGGCAGGGGGCCAGGGGCCAGTGCCACAAGTTGCCAGTGGCACCACAAGCAGCACCGCGCAGCCGGGCAGGGAGAGCAGAGAGGGACGGGGCAGGGCCCGGGGGCTGCTGCAGCACCTGCATGTGCCGCGCGGCTGGGGCAAGCTCTGTGCCTGCTCCCGGTCACCGGGGAACCGGCTGCTCTCCGGGGCTGCAGCCGCCTAAGGAGGAGGAGGAGGAGGAGGAGGATGCAGGGCCTTGCCACGTGCGTGGGGGTGAGGGGTGCTGCAGTGGGGCTTGGCTGGCCGTGCCCTGCCGGCTGGAGACGGGATGGCGTGAGGCCCCTGGCCGGCGGGCAGCGCTCCCGAGCCCCGAGGAGCTGCGTGTCTGCAGCACTGCCGGGTGCCGCCCCGCGGAGCGCCGGGAGCCGCGTCGCCAGGAGCATCCTCCCGGTTGCTGCAGGGAGCCGTGTCGCCAGGAGCATCCTCCCGGTTGCCGTGGGGAGCGCCGGGGCTGCGCCTGCCTCCGGCTCCCTGGGGGCTAATTACTGCAGCAGGGTGCCGGCGGGGAGGGCCACGGGCTCCGCACGGGGAGGGCGGGGAGAGGAGGCTGTGCCGTGTCTCAGTGTCCCCAGCACGGTCACCTGTGCAGCTGGCACCCCTCGGGATGGCCCGGCGGTGGGGCCAGGGGACGCTGGGCACCCCGTGATGGTGGAGCAGGCCGTGGAACACAGCTGGGGATGGTGGATGAGGCCATGGTGCACAGCCAGGGATGGTGGACGAGGCCGTGGCGCACAGCCGGGTGTGCTTCCCCGGGGAGCCGGCGCTGGCCCAGCCCCATGCTGGGGAGCTGGCAGCCTGCGTGCAGCCGCCGACTGGGCTGATCCCGCCTGGCCCCTGTGCAAGCACATTAGTGCGATGAGCGGCTCCGGCGTCCGGCTAATGGAGCGGCTGGCGGGGGGCCAGGCTGCTCGGCGTGGGGCCCGCTGCCTGCCCGGCCGCGCTGCCCCACCGCCCCGGGGGCCACTGGCACCGCGGCGTCTCTGCAGCCCGCTGGTGGCCTGGGCCCCTCCAGCCAGGGCCAGCCGCGGCGTTAGCCGCCCGTGGGCAGGGGGGCCGGTTCCCAGCTCCCCGGGCTGGGGCTGCGCCGGGAGAGCCCTCGCCCATGGCAGCCGGGTGCCAAAGGGCTGAGACGCCCAAGGAAGGTGATGGGACCCGGTGCCCTGCCGTGGGGCTGGGGAAGGTGCCGCCATCCCGGCCTTGTCCCGGAGGAGCTCATTAGCGATGCTCCCTCCCGCCTCCCGCTCGGGTCCCTGCGGAGCGGGGCAGTAAGTGCGGGAGGCTCTAATGGCTCCGGGAAGCTCTTGATGGGCCGGTGATGGAGGCGGGAGCAGGAGGGGCTGCGGTTTCCCCTCAGACAGCGCTGGGGCTGCCGGTGCCCCCGGCACGGCCGGGAAGATGCTGAGCGGGCTCCCGCTGGGGCTGCTGCTCTGCGCGGCGCTGCACCCCGGGCTCCTCGGCACAGGTACGGCCCCACATCGCGCCGCGGGCACCACCACCCGCACCCCGTCCCTCCGGGGCCGGCACAGCCCCGCGGGCACCGCGCCGTGCCACCGTGGTCTGCGCCGGGGCGGCGGTCCCGGCCGGGGGACGGTGCTGGGGGAGCTGCGAGCGCGCCGGGGTGGGTCGGGGTCCCGCGGGCGGCGGGGACGTGGGGGCTGACTCCCCGCCGGGGACCCGCCGGCCGCTCCCAGGGCGTCGTGCCGGCAGCGCGGAGCACGCGGCAGGCGATGCCGCGAGGACAGGGGCGTCCCAGCCCGGTGCGAGCCCGTCCTGGCGCCCGGGCGTCCCTGCCGGCGGGGCCCCGTCCGGCACCGCGAGCCCCCGCGTCCCCCCGCAGCCGCCGTCCGCAACCGGCACCTCTGCGAGGGCTACGTGGGCCCCGACGGGCGCTACCACCCCGGCTTCTACTGCCCGCGGCTCGGCGACCCGCCCGGCCACCGCTACTGCTGCCGGCCCGGCCCCGCCGCCCTCAAGGGCTGCTGCGCCCGCCCCCCCGGGGACGCCCCCGCCCCGGGCAACCTGTCCGGCGCCCCGGCGCCCGGGCCAAGCAGGTGAGCCCCGCCGCCCCCCTGCCCCCCTGCCCGCCCCCCCCGCCGCCCCCGCCGCCCCCCTAAGGCGCTCCCCCGGCGCAGGAACCCGCTGGCGCTGCCCGTCGTGGGGCTCTACGGCCTCCTCGTCCTGCTGCTCATGGCCGTCGACCTCCTGCACTTCTACCGCCGGCAGCGCTGCCGCCTCGGCCCGCTCCTGCCCCGCGGCTGCCCCGGCGGGCGCCCGCCCCGCGCACGGCCCCCCCGTGCAGCCCCCGGCCCGGCCCCCCGCGCCGAGGGCTGAGCGCCCGGGGGGGGCAGCGCTGGAGCCCGCAGCCGCGCAGATAAAGGCAGCGCCGCGCCTCCGCTCTGCTCTGTCCTTGGGGGAGCGTTGGGGATGCCGGGCGGGGGGGACCGGCTGTCCTGCCCCCCCCGGGAGGGCGCGGGGGTCCGGGGGTGGCAGCCCGTCGGTCCCAGCAGGGTCCCTGTTCCCGGGGTGCGGCGGGCGCGCGGGGGGGGGGGGGCAATGCGGGCACCCATGGGAGAACACGGGGGTGCAGTGAGGGCACAGGGAGTGCAATGGGGACACCCGGGGGGGCACATGGGACAATTGGGGCACCACTGGAGAACATGGGGGTGCAGTGGGGACACCGAGGGGGGCACACGGGGTTGCAATGGGAGCACTAAGGGGTGCACGTGGGGGTGCAGTGGGGGCACCCATGGGGGTGCAGTGGGGGCACCCAGGGTCGCACATGGGGATGCGGTGGGGACACCCATGGGCACACGTCGGGGTGCAATGGGGACACCCAGGGGCGTACCCGGGGGTGCAATGGGGGCACCCATGGGGATGCAATGGGGGCACTAAGGGGCGCACGCGGGGATGCAATGGGGACACACATGGGGATGCAATGGGGGCACCCAGGGGCGCACCCGGGGGTGCAATGGGGACACACATGGGGGTGCAGTGGGGGCACCCAGGGGCGCACATGGGGGTGCAGTGGGGGCACCCATCGCCGCACCCGCGTTGCACCGGCAGCGCCCCCTCCCCGGCGGCGCGCAGGCTCCGCGCACGCGCGCTGCGGCCGGGCCCGGGGCGCCCCCTGGGAGCGCGCGGCGGCTCTGCAGGCGCGAGCCCGCCCCGCTCCCGCGGGGCCTCGTCACGTGACGCGGCGGTGACGTTCCGGGTTCCCCGGGGGGGATTGGCGGTGACGTCACGGACGCGGCACGATGGAGGCGGCGGTGAGCGGGGCCGGGGCCCTGGCGGGGATCGGGGTCGGGGGGCCTGGGCGGGGCCGGGGCCCTGTCGGGGCCGGGGCCGGGGGGCCTGGGCGGGGCCGGGACGCTGCGGCGGCGCCGAGGCAGCTGCGGGGCGAGGGCCCGTCCCGGGTCCCTTCTCCAGGCGAGCTGGGGCGGTGGGGCCCGTCCCGGGGAGCACGTCCCGGGACCCACTCTCGGCCGTTGGGGCAACGGGGCCCGTCCCGGGGGTCTGCCCTGGCCCCGGCCCCGGCCCCGGCCCCGAGCAGTTGGGGCGATGGGGCCCGTCCTGGAGAACCTGTCCTGGGACCCCTCCTTGGCCCTTGGGGTGGTGGGGCCCGTCCTGGGGGCCTGCCCTGTTCCCAGCCCCGAGCAGTTCCCGGGGCCCGTCCTGGGGGCCTGCCCTGTTCCCAGCCCCGAGCAGTTCCCGGGGCCCGTCCTGGGGGCCTGCCCTGTTCCCAGCCCCGAGCAGTTCCCGGGGCCCGTCCTGGGGGCCTGTCTCAAGGCCCCTCCCCAAGCCCTTGGGGCGATGGGGCCGGTCCCGGAGAACCTGCCCCGGGCCTACCCCAGGGGCAGCTAGGGCAATGAGGGCCCGTCCCAGGAGCTGTCCTTGCCCCAGGCAGCTGAGGCGATGGGGCTTGTCCCGGGCCCTTCTCTGGGGCAGGCTGGAGGGTGGTGACCTGTCCCGGCTCCATCCCCGCACAGCACGGATGGGGTCAGGGCCGTGTCCCAGGGACCCCCCCAGTGCTCGTGTCCCACCCCGGTGCCGCTCTCGCAGGTGACGGCGGGGCAGCTGCGCGAGCAGGGCAACGCGCTGTTCCAGGCGGGGGACCACGCCGCGGCCCTTGCCGCCTACACGCAGGCACTGAGCCTCTGCGACGGCGAGTCGGAGCGCGCCGTGCTGCACCGCAACCGTGCTGCCTGCTACCTGAAGCTGGTGAGAGCGGGGGCGGGTGGGCGTCACCGTGCACCCGCAGGAACCGGCCTGTCCGGACCGGCCTGCTGCGGCACTGCTGGCACGCTGTCCAGGCGGGCGCCTGCGCAGGGAGGCCGCATCGGTCCCTCGGCTGGGTGATCTCCAGCAGCTGCCTGTCTCCTCTCTGGCTGCGGGGGCCCACCCAGCACCCTGCTCGTGTCAGAGCCGTCAGAAGGGCCCTGGACCTGGCTGGCATGTTGCATTCGCCACCCAGATCAGTCCTGTCCCTCCCTGCAAGATGTGTAGCTCTCTGTGCTCTGTTGTGCTCAGCAGAGTGACCAGGGTGGCCAAGCGGTGCATCTCCTTGAACTGATGCTGCAGAAACATCTCTTTTCCAGGGCCCTCGGGACCCTTCCTTCTTGTTGCATTGGCTGCCTGCCCTGCTTCCTCTCCTCCTCTCTTCTCCTGGTGTGTCTGGTGTCCGATGCTGTCCCACTTCTCTGGTGGGCTGTCCAGGCCTGGACAGGACACTGCTGTCCGTGTCAAAGATGCACAGATGCTCTGCGTTGGGTCTGTGCCCCAGACAGTCACAGCGTCTCTGGTCTGCTGGCATGGAACGGTCTCTGAAGCAAGTGGTAAACACAGATGGACAGGGAGCACCGTCGCAACGGGCACTCAGAGGGCATCGGGGGGCTTACGGCTCCTCAGGCACCCCTGTGAAGCGCAGGATGCCCTGTCATACTGGTTCGTTGTCCTCAGTGACTGTGTTTCCATCTTCACACTCCCATGGTCATTTCCCTATGCTCTACTCTAAAGAGTCCGGTGCTGCCTCTGTGCACAAGCTGGGGTAGTGTGACCTGCGTGTCTACCTGTGGGCAATGGGGCAGGCCGTTTCCTCTCACTGCTTCTTTCTCTGCAGGAAGACTATGCTAAGGCCGAAGCTGATGCATCTAAAGGTACTGTCAGGGCATGGCTGGTGGGAGACTGGTCTCCGTGTGCTGCCTGACTTGAGGCAGAGCGCAGTGGTCCAAGGGTTCAGTGATGCATCTCTTGCTTGTCCTCAGCCATTGAAGCTGACGGACGGGACATGAAGGCGCTGTTCCGCCGTAGCCAGGCGCTGCAGAAGCTGGGCCGCTTGGACCAGGCTGTCAGTGACTTGCAGAGGTGTGTGAGCCTGGAGCCCAGGAACAAGGCCTTTCAGGAGGCACTGCGTGCCCTGGGGAGCAGCATGCATGAGAAGGTGAGCCGGGGAGCCCATCAGGGCTGGCCGCGGGCTGCTGCTGTGGACCCCTGCGGGTGCGGACTGTTCAGGGGAATGGCGAGGGCTGAGCTGCTGTTTCTGATCTCTCAGATGAAGACAATGTCCTGCACGGACTCTAAGGTGGACCAGATGTTTCAGATCTTACTGGATCCTGAAGAAAAGGATGCAGACAAGAAGCAGAAGGTCTGAACTCTAGGGAGCAGAGGGAGATGTGGCTTGGATGGAAAGCGAGGAGGGGAGGAATTACCCTTCCTGGCTCAACACTGCTGGCTGAGCTGTGCTGCCCTGTGGCAGCAGAACGTGCTCCGCAAGGGCTGGGGGTGGAAGGCAGGTGCTCGTGGCTGCCCTGGTGGCCTGGCAGGCTCCGGTGCGTGAGGTTCCCTGCTCACGGTGGGCTCCGTTTTGCAGCTGACCTGCCCCAGTGTGTGGGCTGGTGCCCCAAACATGACTCTGCTCTCCTAGGCTGCGCAGAACCTAATTGTGCTGGCACGGGAGGAGGCCGGAGCAGAGAAAATCTTCCAAAGCGATGGCGTGCGGCTGCTGACACGGCTCCTTGACACGGCCAAAGCTGACATGATGCTGGCGGCCCTGCGCACGCTGGTGGGGTTGTGCTCCGGGCACCGCTCCCGGGTAGGTCACGTCATTGTAGTTTCTCCGGGATGAAGGGGCCTGGCCCAGGGGGACTGAGATTGGACTGCTGTGAAGTGTGTCAGGCAGGGGAGTGTGGCTGGCCTCTGCCTGTGGCTCGCTGCAGCTCTGCTGAGCAGTGGAGCCCTCAGCTGTCACCCCATCAGGCTGAAGATTGTGGGAGCCTTGTGACAGGGAATCCTCTGGAGATGGTGCTAGGGAGTGCCAGGGCTTCCCTGAAGTCTCCAGCAGAAAGCTGTGCTTGTGCTTGCAGACCATGGCCATCCTGGCGGAACTGGGTGCCCCTCGTCTCTCAGCAGTGCTAGGTGTGGAGCATGAGCAGGTTTCCCTGGCTGCCTGCAACCTGCTGCAGGTGATGTTTGATTCCCTGAAGGAAGGGATGCAGAAGGACTTCCGCGGAAAGGAGGATGCAGTGGTGCTGGGTGAGTGCCTGCCCCAGCTGGCTAGCGTGGCAGTGGGGAGGTGCTGAGCTGTAGTGGGCTGCGGGTTCTTCTCCCTCGGCCTGCCTTGCCACTGCTCCCTGCTGCTGAGCCAGGGACGCAGGTCCAAGGTTAGTATGGCCTTGAGCTAGGACCTGGGATCCCCTGATTGTGGCAGCCTTGCCAAGATGGGGGTGCGGCCCCTGTCCAGGGCACTGACTGCGGGGCACCATCTCTCCTGGAAGATTCCTCCAAGGATCTGAAGCTGCTGATCAAGCACCTCCTGGAGCTGCTAGCCCTGGAAGGGGCCTCTGCGCATGGACGTGACAACGCCCTCAACCTGCTCATCAAAGTGGTGCCCAGGAAGTCGCCGAAGGAGACCAACAACAGCCTCAGCCTGTGGGTGATCGACCAGGGTGAGTGAAGCACAGCCTGCGGTGTCCCACTGGGGTGTCACACCCCTCTGCCTCGGGGTGACACGTGCCTTAGCTCTGCAGGTGCCAGGGTCCTGTGCACCCCCTTTTGCTCCTCACCAGGGTGTCTGACCTGCGTGTCCTCCTAGGCCTGAAGAAGATCCTGGAGGTGGGAAGCACGGTGTGTGGGGCTCAGGACAGCCTGCCTGTGACAGAGAACAGCCGAATGAGTGCCTCGGTCCTGCTGAGCAAGCTCTACAGCGACCTGAAATGCGACGCTGAGAGGGAGAACTTCCACCACTTGTGCGAGGACTATGTGAAGTGAGCCAGGGCCTCCCCGGGGGCGGGAGGGGGCTTTGGTCTTCTGGAGCCAGCAGCCTTCTGAGTGCCCCAGGTGTGCTGCACACACCGTGCTTCTGCTGGAAGCAGCAGCACCTCTATCCCCAGACCCTTTTGCACTTAGCAGTGAGAGCAGATTGGCAGACCCGCCAGGGAGCTGCTGCGCGGGGGATCCGGCAGGGCAGGGCTGCTCGTGGCTGGAGGCCGTGGGCAGGGTCAGCCTTATCTCTTCTGGTGTCCTTCCCCTGCAGGAGCTGGTTCGAGGGGCACGAGCTGGCTGGAAAGCTGCGGGCCATCCAGACCGTGTCATGCCTGCTGCAGGGCCCCTCAGAGGCTGGGAACAGGGTGCTGGAGCTGGAGGGGATCATGGATGGTGTGCTGTCCCTCTGCGCCTCCGTCTGCGAGGCCCACCAGCTGGTAGCTGTGGAGGCGCTGATCCACGCTGCCGACAAGGCCAAGCGTGCCTCCTTCATCACTGCCAACGGTGTCAGTCTGCTCAAAGAGATCTACAAGCACAGCGAGAGGGACAGCATCCGCATCCGTGCGCTGGTGGTGAGTGCAGCAGGAAGGCGGCAGGACGGGGAGGAGCAGTTGTGCTTGGCTGTTGGATGATGCTGGGACGGGCTGTGACTGCAAGGCCGACGGGTCCACAGCGCTGTCCCGTCCCTGGTGTGGGGCTGTCACAGGCACAGTGGGGTGACTCCGGCTGTTCCTGCTCTGACACCCTCGTCCTGGCTGCAGGGTCTCTGCAAACTAGGATCTGCCGGAGGCACCGACTTCAGCATGAAGCAGTTTGCCGAGGGCTCCACGATGAAATTAGCCAAGCAGTGCCGCAAGTGAGTGCTGCAGACAGCAGTCTGCTGGGGAGACCGGGGCAGGGTGCCCTGCAGAGTGGGCTCACTGCCACCCTCTCCCAGGTGGCTGTGCAACGAGACGATCGATGCGGGCACGCGGCGCTGGGCCGTGGAGGGCTTGGCCTACCTCACTTTCGATGCGGATGTCAAGGAGGAGTTTGTGGAGGACAAGGCAGCGATGCAGGCCATGTTCCACCTGGCCAAGGTGAGTGCGGCAGGGCTGGTGGGGCGTGCTGGTGCCGGGAGAACGTGCCCGCGTGCTCTTCCTGCCAGACGGGGTTGCGAGGTCACGCTGTGGGACTGCGGCTGGCTGCGCGGAAGGGCTGATGCCCCGTGGTGCCGAGCAGGCTCAGGCCATTGCTTGTCCTCCTTGTGTCGTGGATGTGATGTGTCCCGTTGTCCCCACAGTCGGAGGACAGGAGTGTGCTCTATGCGGTAGCCTCCACACTAGTGAACTGCACCAACAGCTACGACCACGAGGAGCCAGACCCCCAGATGCTGGAGCTGGCCAAGTACGCCAAGCAGCACATTCCAGAGCAGCACCCCAAGGTGAGGAGGGCGTGGGCTGTTCTCGGGAGATGCCAGGGAGCCCAGACCGTGGAGGAGAGTGCCTGGGTGGGACAGAGCCTGGTGTCCCAGGTGGGCACAGCATGTCTGGGTGAGCAGTCTGGGGGCCTTCGGTGGTGGGGTCGGAGGCCTTGCAGTGGGTGGCTGCATGGTTGGGTGTCAAGCAGTGGTGGCGGGTTGGGCTCTAGGTCTGAACCAAGTGGTGACCCTGTCTCTGGGGCAGGACAAGCCAGACTTTGTGAAGCGGCGGGTGCAGAAGCTGCTGGCAGCTGGTGTGGTGTCAGCTCTTGCCTGCATGGTGAAGAGCGAGAACCCAGCGCTGACCAACTCCTGCCGGGAGCTGATCTCCAGGTATGGCCATGTAGGGGATCGGCGGTGTCTCGCCTGCAAGCTTGGGTTTCTGTGGTGGCTGGATGGGGCAAAATCCAAGCGTCTGGATGTAGAAAGGGGGTGGTCAGGAGCTGGTGCATTGCGAAGCAGCCTGGGCCTGATGCTGGTGTCCAGGTGGCACTGGGACCCACAGCCATGGCGGGTCCCTGACTCCAGCCGCTCCCGCGTTGTCTGCAGGGTGTTCCTGGCCCTGGTGGAGGAGGCAGAGGACCGAGGTGGTGTGGTTGCACAGGGAGGAGGCAAGGTGAGACGACAGACCGCGGTGTGCTGCTGGCATGCCCCACGCGGAGGGGCGCAGGGAAGGGCTGGGGCTGCCGAGACTGGCTACCAGTGGTCTGGGATTGCGACTGTGGTTTGGCTCCCTTGTGCACAAGACCTGGGAAAGCTGGGGCTGCTGTGACCTGGCTGCTGCCTCTCTGTCTGCAGGCTCTCATCCCGCTGTCCCTGGAGGGCACTGAAGTGGGGCAGACCAAGGCTGCTCAGGCCCTGGCGAAGATCACCATCACGTCCAACCCTGAGATGGCGTTTCCTGGGGAGCGGGTCGGTGCAGCCGCTGTGGGCTGGGAGGGCAGGTCTGCCGCGCGGGGGGGTCTGTTGTGGGGAGTCAGGGCAGTGCGCAGGGGGTTGCACGGGGACAGCAGCTAGGAAAGGACTAATGCAAGGGCTCGCTGCCTTTGTGTGCCCAAGCTGCTGCTTGAGACCTGCTGAAGCTGGAGTTGCGTCTGCTCCTGGAAGGCATCCGTCTGAGCAGGGGCTGCCCAGGCAGGAACTGCCAAGGCTACTGCACACAGGGCCCAGGGGAGAAGGGGTTTCAGCTCCTCCCCCTTGCCCATCTGGAAGGAGCTTGGCGTCCCTGGAGTTAAAGGCCACAGGACTGTTTATCCAAGGATTTGCAGTGGTTGAACTTCCAACATGAGTTTGGCCTTCTCCGGAGAGATGGAGAGACCCCCAGTGCTCCCCACAGAGGCCCATTTGCCTAGGGCCTGGTCTTGGGAGAGCCTCTGCCTTATGCCGGGCTCAGGGCTCCCTGTGCGAGGGCAGGATGCCTGGGCCCTGCCCTGTGGGGCGCGAACGGAGTCCCTGCCCCCTTGGTCAGAGTGTGAACCCTGTGCTGCTGCCTCCACAGATCTACGAGGTGGTCCGGCCCCTTGTAAGCCTTCTGCACCTTCAGCGCACGGGCCTGGAGAACTTCGAGGGCCTGATGGCATTAACCAACCTGGCCGGCATCAGCGAGAGGCTGCGGTAGGGGCTGTGGGGCTGCAGAGCTGGGCTAGGTGCAGGGGGGAAGGGGGCCGTGGTCCTGTCTGGCTTGGAGGTGTGCTGCCCTGGGCAGAACTGGTGCTGGGGGGACACGGGTGGGAACGTTCGTGTGCCCCGCCGCAGGCAGAAAATCCTGAAGGAGAAGGCCGTACCCATGATTGAGGGCTACATGTTCGAGGAGCACGAGCTGATCCGGCTGGCTGCGACCGAGTGCATGTGCAACATGGCCATGAGCAAGGAGGTGAGGGCAGGGCCGGCCCGGGCGGCGCCGGGGGCCTGCGCCAGGCTCCCAGCCACTCCAGCGCGCGTCTCGTGCGCAGGTGCAGGAGCTCTTCCTGGCCGAGGGCAGCGACCGGCTGAAGCTGATGGTCCTGTACAGCGGGGAGGAGGACGAGAAGCTGCAGCGTGCTGCCTCGGGGACCTTGGCCATGCTGACGGCGCTGCACCCCCCCATCTGCAAGAGGATCCCGCAGGTGGTGAGTGCCTGGCAGCGGGGGGGGGCCCTGCTCTAGGGCAGGACAGGGCTGCCTGGGGGGGAGGAGGGGCAGGAGGGATGGGGGGAGCTGGTGCTGCCCCTGCGAGCTCAGCCCAGCCTCCCCCCCCCCCCCCCCCGGCAGACCGCGCACTGGCTGGAGATCCTGCAGGCCCTGCTGCTGAGCCCCAGCGCGGAGCTGCAGCACCGCGGGGCCGTGGTGGTGATGAACATGATGGCGGCCGAGCGGGAGGTGGCGGAGCAGCTCATCGCCAGCGAGATGCTGGAGATCCTCTCCGTGCTCGCCAAGGAGACGGACAACCCACGCGTGGCCCAGGCGGCCCAGCAGAGCCTGGCGCAGGCGGTGGCTTACGGCCTCATCAAGCCCAACCCCAACCAGGAGTGAGGTCCCGGGCTCTGCTCTGGACGGCCCTGCACGTGCTGCTCTGGCCTTGCGCCCACCACGCTGCTGCGGGCTTGCTGCACCCCGCGGCGCGGGACCATGTGCTAAGGGACCCCGCGGCATGGGACCGCACGCCAAGGGACCCCACGCTGAGGGACCACGCTGGCGGCAGGGACTTACACGCTGCGCTGGGGCCACGGCTGAGCCCGGCTCCCGCGTCTGGGCCAGGACCACCCCGGGCCCTCACGTCTCCCCTGCACCAGGCCCCGGGGCGAGGGGCAGGTCGGGGCCCGGCGGGGCTGCGGGTCCGCCACCGTGTGCCTTAACCGGGGGGGGCGCGGGGGTCCCGGCACGGCCGGGCGACCCCGGTGACGCGGGGCGGGCGGGCAGGGCCCGGCGACACCGCACTAAAGCTGCTCTCGAACCGGCTGCCTCGGCTCTGTGTGCGCGTCGGCGCCGCCCCGTCGGGGCGGTCCCAGGGCGCCGGGGCGGTGCTGCCCGTCGGGGCGGTCCCAGCCCGCCGGGGCGGTGCTGCCGGGCCCGGGGCGGTCCCAGCCCGTCGGGGCGGTGCTACCGGGCCCGGGGCCGCCCCGTGGCGCTGCCGGAGCCGCCCCGCCATGGCCGCGCCGCGCCGCGCCTGGCTCGTGTTCGGCTTCAGCACCGAGGAGGCGGCGGGGGGCCCGGACCCGGGCCCGGGGCCGCGCCGCCTGGACTCGGGCCCCGAGGGCATCCGCCGCGTGTGGCCCGCCTGGAGCTACGTGGTCCTGGAGACCGGTGAGCGCCGCCGCGGGCCGCCCGCCTCCCCCCCCGGCCCGCCCCCCCGCTCCCCGGGACGGCCCTGCCCCCGGTGATCCCGGTACCCAGTGCCCCCCCCGCCCGGTGCAGGCCCTGCCCGGCAGCCTGGCGCTGTCCCCGGTGATCCCGGTGCCCGGTTCATCCCCCCGGCGTTGCCCCCCCCGCTCCGGTGTCCCAAGGTCCCGGTGCCGGCGCTGCCCCCCCACGCGGTGCTGTCCCCGGTGATCCCGGTGCCCGGTTCATCCCCCTGGTGATGCTCCTCGCCCCGGTGCCGGCCCTGCCCGGCCGCCCCCCCCCGTCCCCTTGTCTTAAGGTCGCGGTGCCACCGGTGCCGGCCCTGCCCCCCCGCCCGGTGCAGCCCCCGGTGATCCCGGTGCCCAGTTCCCCCCCGCGATGCCGGTTCTGCTCCCCCGCCCGGTGCTGCCCCCGCTCCGATGTCCCAAGGTCCCGGTGCCCCCCGGTGCCGGCCCTGCCCCCGCCCCGGTGCCCAGTTCCCCCCCCAAACCGCTGCCCGCGGTGATGCCGGTCCCGGAGCCGCGAGGCGCGGTCGCCCCGGGTGCCTGTCGCGCCGGGACGCCGGTTCCCCGCCGCTGACGGCCGGTGCCGGTGCCGCTGCAGGCGCGGGCGCGCTGGAGGTGCGCGGCGGGGGCGCGGGGCGGCGGCTGCCGTCGGGGTGCGCCGAGGCGCTGCCCTCGGAGACGCACGTGCTGCTGCGGCGGGCGGCGGCGGCCGAGGCCTGGCCGCGGGCGGCGGCGGTGCGGGGGGCGCTGCGGGGCGCCCCGGCCTGGCGGCGAGCGCTGCCCCCCGGCCCCGGCCCCGGCCCCGGCCCCGACCCCGGGTCGCCGCCGCCGCTGCCGCTGGTGCCCGGCGGGTTCGCGGCGCCGCGGCCGCCCTTCTTCGCGCCGCTGCCGCCCGCGCTGCGCGCCCGGCGCCTGGTGCTGGGCCACGAGCACGTGCTGGCGCTGGGCGCCGCCGGCGAGACCTACGCCTGGGGCGGCGGCAGGTGAGCGGGGCGGGGCGCAGGGGGGACGCGGGGGGGACATGGGGGTGCAGGGGGACGGGGGGGGTGCAGGGGGGGACATGGGGGTGCAGGAGGGATGTGCGTGTGTGGAGCCATGGACGGGCTATGGGGTGTGGGGGGATATGGGGGTGCAGGAGGATATGGGGGTACAGGGGGGATATGGGGGTGCAGGAGGATATGGGGGTACAGGGGGGGATATGGGGGTGCAGAAGGGATGTGCGTGTGTGGAGCCATGGACGGGCTATGGGGTGTGGGGGGATATAGGGGTGCAGGAGGGTATGGGGGTACAGGGGGGGATATGGGGGTGCAGGAGGATATGGGGGTGCAGGGGGGGATATGGGGGTGCAGAAGGGATGTGCGTGTGTGGAGCCATGGACGGGCTATGGGGTGTGGGGGGATATAGGGGTGCAGGAGGATATGGGGGTACAGGGGGGGATATAGGGGTGCAGGAGGATATGGGGGTACAGGGGGGGATATGGGGGTGCAGGAGGATATGGGGGGTGCAGGGGGGGATGTGGGGGTGCAGAAGGGATGTGCGTGTGTGGAGCCATGGATGGGCTATGGGGTGTGGGGGGATATGGGGGTGCAGGAGGATATGGGGGTACAGGGCGGATATGGGGGCACAGGGGAGGGGGCATGGGGGGTGCAGGATGGCAATGGAGCCATGGGCGGGCTGTGGGGTGCGGGGGGGATATGGGGGTGCAGGGGTGGGGTATAGGGGAGGACATGGGGGTGCAGGATGGATGTGGGGGTGTGGAGCCATGGATGGGCTGTGGGGTCCAGGGGGATATGGGGGTGCAGGATGGATGTGGGGGTGCAGAGCCATGGGCAGGCTATGGGGTGTAGGGATATAGGGGTGCAGGAGGATATGGGGGTGCAGGGGAGGGTATTGGGGTGCAGGATGGATGTGGGGGTGTGGAGCCATGAGCAGACTACGGGGTGCAGGGGGATATGGGGGGTGCAAGGGGGGGGCATGTGGGGATAGGGGAGGATATGGGGGTGCAGGGCGGATATGGGGGTGAGGGGGGGAGGCCATGGGGGTGCAGGATGGATGTGGGCGTGCAGAGCCATGGGCGGGCTATGGGGTGCAGAGGGGGATATGGGGGTACAGGGGAGGATATTGGGGTGCAGGATGGATGTGGAGCCATGGGCAGGCTGTGGGGTGCAGGGGGATATGGGGGTACAGGGGAGGATATTGGGGTGCAGGATGGATGTGGAGCCATGGGCGGGCTGTGGGGTGCAGGGGGATATTGGGGTGCAGGATGGATGTGGAGCCATGGGCAGGCTGTGGGGTGTGGGGGGATATGGGGGTGCAGGATGGATGTGGAGCCATGGGCAGGCTGTGGGGTGTGGGGGGATATGGGGGTGAAGGGGGGATATGGGGGTGCAGGATGATTGGGGAGCCATGGGTGGGCTGTGGGGTGCAGGGGGCTATGGGGGTATAAGGGGGGATATGGGGTTCAGCATGGATGTGGGGGTGTGGAGTCATGGGCAGGCTTTGGGGTGTGGGGGGAGGCCACAGGGGTATAGGGGGATATGGGGGTGCAGACGGGATGGGGCACTGGAGGGACACAGGGGCGTGGGGAAGGATATGGGGGTGCAGGGTGGGTGTGGGGCCCAGGGCAGGCTATGGGGTGGAAGCGGGGGGCAGATAACACAGCGTGGGTGGGATATGGGGGGGGGCTGCAGAAAGGCTGCAGGGAGACGACGTGGAGGATGATGTGGGGTGTGTGGGAGGGCTGTGGGGGGGTAGGGGCCACAGGAGAGGTGGAGGGGGGCTCTGGCGGGGCTGTGGGGGATGGGGGGTGCAGGGGGTGTGGGGGGCATGCGGTGGGGCTGTGCAGGTGTCAGGGCAGTTGTGAGGGGACACGGGAGGGCTGGGGGGGGATGCTGGGGTGCAGGAAGGACTCGGGGGGGTGCAGGTGGGGGGTGATGTGGGGAAGGGTGCACGGGGGAGATGCAGCGGGCACAGTGCGGGGGCTGCGGAGGAGATGAGGAC